>NC_048222.1:47213511-47220084 GCF_002007445.2 Ailuropoda melanoleuca | reverse complement strand
GTTCAAAATCATTAGCCATCAGGGAAATTCAAATCAAAACCACACTAAGATACCACCTTACGCCAGTTAGAATGGCAAAAATTGACAAGGCAAGAAACAACAATTGTTGGAGAGGATGTGGAGAAATGGGATCCCTCCTACATTGTTGGTGGGAATCCAAGTTGGTACAGCCACTCTGGAAAACAGTGTGGAGGTCCCTTAAAGTTAAAAATTGAGCTACCCTATGATCCAGCCATTGCACTACTGGGTGTTTACCCCAAAGATACAGACATAGTGAAGAGAAGGGCCATATGCACCCCAATGTTCATAGCAGCATTGTCCACAATAGCTAAATCATGGAAGGAGCTGAGATGCCCTTCAACAGATGACTGGATTAAGAAGTTGTGGTCCAATATACAATGGAATATTACTCAGCTATCAAAAAGAACAAGTTCTCAACATTTGCTGCAATGTGGATGGCACTGGAGGAGATACTGCTAAGTGAAATAAGTCAAGCAGAGAAAGACAATTATCATATGATTTCTCTCATCTATGGAACATAAGAACTAGGAAGATCGGTAGGGGAAGAAAGGGATAAAGAAAGGGGGGGTAATCAGAAGGGGGAATGAAGCATGAGAGACTACAGACTCTGAGAAACAAACTGAGGGCTTCAGAGGGGAGGGGGTGGGGAGTGGGGATAGGCTGGTGATGGGTAGTAAGGAGGGCACGTATTGCATGGTGCACTGGGTGTTATACGCAAGTAATGAATCATCTAACTTTACATCACAAACCAGGGATGTCCTGTATGGTGACTAACATAATATGATAAAAAATCTTTTTAAAAATTATTTTTAAGAACCAAGTAATGAAGAAATATCAGCATCATCTAAAGGTCCTCTTTTTATAGTATAGTCTGTTTTTCGTTAAATTTCTAATTCAAATATAATAAATTACCCAGGTTTTGCTTTCCAACATTTCAGGAAAGAGAAGAGGGAGGCAAAAGGAAAGAAAATAAGACATGTTTAAAGAAAGAGTGCCAGTGTGTTAGAAGTAGTCTTCAAGAAGCTCAATGGAAAGAAAATAAATTATGGGGGAAAACACTTGGATCTGGAAGAGTGTTCTTTAAAAAATGGAGTCCAGGTAAGCAATGTCTGTAAACAAATTAGCTTTAGCATGTTGATATATAGTGTTTTTTCTTATGCAAGACACTAGGTATAAAAACATATCAATGCCTTACAGAAAATCTGATGGCAGAGGCTGTCTAATTGCTTGTCATTCTAGCCCTATTTCCACACATTGAAGTGTTAGTAGACTATTGAGTGGGCTGACCTTCATCAATATCCCTTTGGAGGTGCACCATGACAAATTCTTGTCTTACATTTTTAGCTTGTCTCCACTCTTCACTGTTGACAATTCTAGAGGAAAGAGCCAATCCAGGTTGTTGGCTGATGACTCCCAAGCAAACTGAATTATATAATAGAAATAATTAACATGAAATGTTCAGAGGTCCTACTGTTATGACTATGATGAGTAGTGTGTTCCAGACTAGCCCTTCTCCCTTAGGAAAGCTGGATAAAATTAGAAACAAACAAAACTCGTTATTTTAAAGTATCAAGAGCAACCAAGGTGGCCAGGACTAGAAAAGACACAGAAATGCCAGTAGGGAATTTGAAAGTGATAAGAGGGAATGCAATAAAGTCAGGAAGGTGACTTATCATGTCAGTTACTACAGTGGTTACAGGTATCAGTTTTGCTGGGGAACTCTGAGAGACCATGTAGAGCAAGCCTGGAGCTTTCCCAAATAAGGAGTGAGGTACCCACCATCTGTCTATTGAGGGCTGCTTCCAGGAGTGTCTTAGTTGGACCGCTATTAAGGTGCCCTAGCCTGGGTGGCTTAAACCATAGACATTTATTTCTCACCATGCTGGAGGCTGGAAGTCTGGGGTCAGGGTGCCATCGTGGCTGGGGTCTGATGAGGACCCTCCTCCTGGTTTATAGCACCCACCTTCTCACTATATCCTAACATGGCTAAGAGAAAAGAGAGATAATCTCTCCTGTGTGTTTTCTTATAAGGGCACTAATCCCAGTCACAGGAGCTGTACCCTTAGACCTACTTACCTCCCAAAGGCCCCATCTGCAGATGCCATCACATTGAGGGGTGAGGTTTCAACATATGAATTTTGGGGAAAGACAAACATTCAGTCGGCAGCAGGGGGGGATTAATTTTCTGTCATTTCAGGCTCATGTGGGCCAAATATGCAACCATGGTTAAATAAAAGTTCCCCAGTAGAGAGAAGCGTATGTTTTCAGTAAGCACCTTCCAGAGTGCCAAAGTAACAAGGGTATAAAGTTAATGTTAGTGTCGGGGTCTGCTACAGTCTTTGACCCAGTAACTCCACTCCGAGGTATATATTCAACAGAAATGCATGTATCTGTGCCCCAAATGGCAGGTACAAGAATATGCCTAGGAGCAGGACTTGCAATAACTCCCAAGTGGGAACAACCTAATGGCCATCAGGACTTCAAGGGATAAACACGCTGTGGTGAATGGGTGCCAGTCCAGGGTGCCACCACCTCTCACATGGAACCCTGCTGCAGCTTCCTAACCTGTTTTCCTGCCTCATTTCTGCTCCCTATATTTCTTCCCCCACCTTAAAAACCTCCAGTGGGGTTCCACTTCACCAAGAAAAAAGTACAAACTCTCTCTCATGTGCCCTGCCTACCTCTGTGCTCTCTTTTCTGTCTGTCCTTCTCCTTGCTCACTACACTCAGCCACAATGGCCTTTTTCTGCCCCTTAATGTAATCACACAAGTTCTCACTCGCAATCTTAGAGCTTGCAGTTCCTGCCACTTGGATACTCCCCAGACCCTCTCAACATGGCTACTTCCTTCCTGTCATTTTTTAATGAGGTATAACATTAGTATTAGGAAAGCTAACAAATCCTGAGCAATGAAAAGGCACAGAAGACCTTCACAGGTCTTTGTGTTTTAGAAAGATAGTCCCTGCAGCTGGGAGGAAAGGGGAGTGGTATGAGGAAGCGAAGATGAAGGCAGATTAGTATTGAGGTGTTTGTCAAGTGTGAGATGAGAAATAAATAAGACCTGAACAAAGATATTGGCAGTGGGTGGGGAAAGGAAAAAACATATTCAAGAGAGTCCACCTGGTATCCTGGTCTACCTGTGGTACCTTATGGAGACTCTAACCACCTTCTTGTGATCAGTTTGTGGATTTAACCTGATCTACAAACAGGAGACTTTGCAACTATAACGTGGATTGTAGCTTCGTGTTTTTCACTAATTAGACCTATAATTGCTTCTTCTTAGGTAATCTAATGTCTTGGCCATGCTCACTCTTTGTTTAACTTCCTTTGTTCACTTAAAAACCTGATTATTTTGATGCGAGATGTTACTAATCATTCCTTCCTCAACTTGGATCCCAATCTTTCTCCTGCTTTTTCCCAGCCAGTATATGAATAAAATATTGAGCTGCTGATTAATGACCCTATACACTCCACTTTGAGATGTCTGAAGGAATTATCCAAATGCCCAGACAGCTCTATAATGTCACATTTAAATTAGAGGCTGAATCTTTAAAAGGCTATTCTCTGTTGTAAAGGCTATATTATAAGGATGGTAATCAGACCTAATTTCCTTTTAGGAGAAAAAACAGAAATATTATCTTTTAATGCCAAGAAAAGAGCACTATTAAAATAGGCAAAAATGTAAGTTAATGCTCTGACTTCAGTTACACTTAGTTCTAGATCGAAAGTTACTTCTCAGGAGGGTCTAAGAATGAATGCAGATTCTTGTTTTTATTTCTGTTTTTAATTGCTTTGGTCTTAGGACTCTGACGTGATGCCATTTTCCCTTCTTTGGCTTTTTTTATGGGTATTATACTGGCATTGTTCTTCTTCCCATAGTGGGTACTGGCAGTTGGTATCAACTCTCTGTTACAGAAAAAGTCACCATCTATTAGGGGGATAAAGCAGTCAGTTGAATCTTTGATCTGACTATAACTGAGATTCTGTATGGAAATATAACAGAAAGCAAACGTCCACAAGGAGTTCTCAGTCATCTCCATCCTGAACGATAACCAAAACAACAATCATAATAACAGCAGCAGGAATAACTGTATTGGCCACAGAGATAATACAGCTGATGTGATTAAGCATTTAGTATGTGCCAGGCGCTGCTGAGTACTCCACATACTGCATCTCATTTATCTTCTCAACTCTACAAGGCATGTATACCATTATTATCCAAGGTCACTCTGCTGGGAAGAGGCAGAGTGAAGATCCAAATCAAGGTCTGATGCCAAAGAACATGCTTTTCACGACTGTATTGTTCTGTAAGGATCTGAGCCATCACATAGCTTAGTATTCATAGACATAACCCATGATGGCTTTCTCTATGTAAGTCAAATCTTGGACAGTTTCATCTATATTAAAAGGAAAGACTACTTGGACTGAAACACATAACCCTAAATGAAACATGTCAGTCTAGTGGCCGCATGACCAATGGCCATATAGATCTCAGAGTTTCCAGGACAGCTCAAATTCATAACATAATTTCCCTCTATTCCCATAACTGTTATTCCACTTATCAGACCACATGTCTCAACTGTTGGATTAGAAACTACGGTTCAGGGGCGCCTGGGTGGCACAGCAGTTAAGCGTCTGCCTTCGGCTCAGGGCGTGATCTCGGCGTTATGGGATCGAGCCCCACATCAGGCTCCTCTGCTGTGAGCCTGCTTCTTCCTCTCCCACTCCCCCTGCTTGTGTTCCCTCTCTCGCTGGCTGTCTCTATCTCTGTCGAATAAATAAATAAAATCTTTAAAAAAAAAAAAAAGAAACTACGGTTCAGATAACCACATCGATCTTCTTAAGCGATAAAAAGGGGACATCTATCTTTACCTTGACCTAAATGCTACAAAGCTCAACTGACATTGACCATACTCTAGCTCAGAGGCTCATCACGTCAATGTTTTCATGATTATTATATATTAACTCATCCCAATAATATATTATATATTAAAGAGCAGTTTTTAGTTAATGCAAAAAAGTTCTATCTAGAAAATGAGAAATTGTTTCAAGTGAAATGAACACTTTTCTGAAAATGACGAAATTATTCTAAAGTTCATCTTAGAGGAGAAAAATGTAAAAAAAAAAAAAAAAAGAATAAAGAGAAAAAGAAGGCCCTGTATTTTAAAGTGTGCTTAAAAGTTTTCATAGTAGGAGAAATACTGATCTAGAGGAGGGAGGAGAGTTAAGATGGCGGAGGAGTAGGGGACCCCTTTTTCAGCCGGTCCCCTGAGTTGAGCTGGATAGGTACCAGACCAGCCTGAACGTCCACGGAATCAGCCTGAGACGCAGGAAGGTACATCTGGATCTCTACAAATGAACATCTCCAGCGCTGAGTATTGAGGTACGAAGCGGGGAGCCGTGAAACCGCGCAAAGATATCGGAAGATAAACGGAAGGGAGAGGGAGCCGCTGCGCTCGGGCGCCGGGAGGCGGTAGCCAACTGCATGGGGGAGTGGGCGGACTCGCGGACGGCACCCGCGAGAGAGCAGACTGAGACCGTGAGCCGGGAGCGCGTGCCACCAGGCATCTCATGGAACTCCGGTACGCTCACTGGAAACAGACTGAGGCCGTGAGCGGGGAGCGCGCACCACCAGACTGAGGGCCGGAGCTTCAGAGCGTGTGGGAACGGCTGGCGGCTGGCGGCTGGCAGTGTTAGAAACACAAAGGACAGAGACGCGCCGGCCCTGGAAGTGAGGGCTGGGACGCCGGGTGTGGGGTGCGCATCCCGGGACACTGCAGGGTTGAACAGCACCAACAGAAACAAAGTTATAGTGGCCAGAACATCAGTGGAGAACGGTCTCCGACCCCTCTGTTCTGAGACAGAGGCTGAGATTTGGCCACTGCTGCTCTGACTCTCAGAAGAGGCACAGCAAACCGCCAGGGAAAGCTGCCAGAGAACAAAAGCCTGGAAATACCAGCTCACAGAGGGCCCATCCCCAACCCCCTCACAGGGGACACGGAGACTCTACCCAAACAGGGTTGCCTGAGTATCAGCGGGGCAGGCCCCTCCCCTAGAAGGCAGGCTGAAAGATCAAGAAGCCCACATTCCTAAGATCCCTATAAAACAAGTGCGCACGGCCTGGGTCCCGGTCAATAATTTGGGCTCTGGACAACCCCGCAACCTCTCCTCATCAGAATGACGAGAAGGAAATCCCCCCCAGCAAAGAAAAGACAATGAGTCTGTGGCCTCTGCCACAGAACTAATGGATATGGATGTAACCAAATTATCAGAAATGGAATTCAGAGTAACAATGGTCAAGATGATGTGCATGGTCAAGATGATGAGTAAACTTGAAAAAAGCATCAGAGAAAGCGTTGCTGAGAATATAGAATCCCTAAGGGCAGAAATGAGAGCGAATCTGACAGAAATTAAAAACTCAGTGAGCCAAATGCAGTCGAAACTAGAGGCTCTGATGGCCAGGGTGAATGAGGCAGAAGAACGTATCAGCGAATTAGAGGATGGGTTAGTAGAAGAGAAAGCTAAAATAGAATCTGGACTCAAAAAAATCCAC
>NC_048222.1:47211541-47213185 GCF_002007445.2 Ailuropoda melanoleuca | reverse complement strand
CAGTCAAAACTAGAGGCTCTGACGGCCAGGGTCACCGAGGCAGAGGAACGCGTTAGCGAATTGGAGGATGGGTTAGTAGAAGAGAAAGCTAAAATAGAATCTGGACTCAAAATAATCCATTCTCAAGAATATAGGTTACGGGAGATTACTGACTCAATGAAAGATTCCAATGTCAGAATCATCGGAATCCCCGAGGGGGTGGAGAAAAACAGAGGTCTAGAAGAGATATTTGAACAAATTGTAGCTGAAAACTTCCCTAATCTAGCAAGGGAAACAAGCATTCGTGTCCAAGAGGCAGAGAGGACCCCATCCAAGCTCAACCAGGACAAACCTACGCCACGGCATGTCATAGTGCAATTCGCAAATATTAGATCCAAGGATACAGTATTGAAAGCGGCCAGGGCAAAGAAATTTCTCACGTACCAAGGCAAAGGTATCAGGATTACGTCAGACCTGTCTACAGAGACCTGGAATGAGAGAAAGGCTTGGGGGGGCATTTTTAAAGCTCTTTCAGAGAAAAACATGCAGCCAAGGATCCTTTATCCAGCAAAGCTGTCATTCAGAATTGATGGNACATTCGTGTCCAAGAAGCAGAGAGGACCCCTCCCAAGCTCAACCATGACAAACCTACGTCACAACACGTCATAGTGCAATTCGCAAATACTAGATCCAAAGACGCAGTATTGAAAGCGGCCAGGGCAGAGAAATTTCTCACGTACCAAGGCAAAGATATCAGAATTACGTCAGACCTGTCTACAAAGTCCTGGAATGAGAGAAAGGGTTGGGGGGGATTGTTAAAGCTCTTTCAGAGAAAAACATGCAGCCAAGGATCCTTTATCCAGCAAGGCTGTCATTCAGAATAATTGATGGAGAAATAAAGACGTTCCAAAATCGCCAATCATTAACCAATTTCGTAACCACGAAACCAGCCCTACAGGAGATATTAAGGGGGGCTCTATAAAGGTAAAAAGGCCCCAAGAGTGATACAGAGCAGCAAGTCACAACCGATACAAAGACTTTAAAGAGAAATGGCATCATTAAAATCATATNTGGCAACATGGCATCATTAATATCATACCTCTCAATAATCAGTCTCAATGTAAATGGTCTAAATGCTCCCATAAAAAGCCACAGGGTTGCAGATTGGATAAAAAGACATGACCCATCCATTTGCTGTCTACAAGAGACTCATTTTGAACCCAAAGATGCATTCAGACTTAGAGTAAGGGGATGGAGTACCATCTTCCACGCAAATGGACCTCAAAAGAAAGCTGGAGTAGCAATTCTCATATCAGATAGACTGGATTTTAAACTAGAGGCCATAGAGAGAGATACAGAAGGGCACTATATTATTCTTAAAGGAAGTATTCAACAAGTGGATATGACAATTATTAATATATATGCCCCCAACAGGGGAGCAGCAAGATACACAAGCCAACTCTTAACCAAAATAAAGAGACATATAGATAAGAACACNTAAAGATACATTCAGACTGAAAGGAAAGGGATGGATGGAATACCATCTTTCACGCCAATGGACCTCAAAAGAATGCTGGGGTAGCAATTCTCATATCAGATAGATTGGATTTTAAGCTAAAGACTATAGTTAGAGACACAGAAGGGCACTATATTATTCTTAAAGGA
>NC_048222.1:47211087-47211525 GCF_002007445.2 Ailuropoda melanoleuca | reverse complement strand
CAATAAGTGGATATGACAATTATAAATATATATGCCCCCAACAGGGGAGCAGCAAGATACACAAGCCAACTCTTAACCACAATAAAGAGACATATAGATAAAAATATGTTAATAGTAGGGGACCTCAACACTCCACTATCACCAATAGACAGATCACCTTAGCAAGAAATCAACAAAGACACAAGAGCTTTGAATGCCATACTCGACGAGTTGGACCTCATAGATATATATAGAACACTACACCCCAGAACCAAAGAATACTCATTCTATTCAAATGCCCATGGAACATTCTCAAGAATAGATCATGCTCTGGGACACAAAACAGGTCTCAGCCANTTTCTCAGACCACAACACTTTGATGTTGGAACTCAACCACAAGGAAAAATTTGGAAGAAACTCAAACACTTGGAGACTAAGAACTATCCTGCTCAGGAATGA
>NC_048222.1:47112239-47210800 GCF_002007445.2 Ailuropoda melanoleuca | reverse complement strand
AAAAAGTTAAAAATTGAGCTACCCTATGATCCAGCCATTGCACTACTGGGTATTTACCCCAAAGATACAGACGTAGTGAAGAGAAGGGCCATATGCACCCCAATGTTCATAGCAGCATTGTCCACAATAGCCAAATCGTGGAAGGAAACGAGATGCCCTTCAACAGATGACTGGATTAAGAAGTTGTGGTCCAATATACAATGGAATATTACTCAGCTATCAGAAAGAAAGAGTTCTCAACATTTGCTGCAACATGGACGGCATTGGAGGAGATTATGCTAGGTGAAATAAGTCAAGCAGAGAAAGACAATTATCATATGATTTCTCTCATCTATGGAACATAAGAACTAGGAAGATCGGTAGGGGAAAAAAGGGATAAAGAAAGGGGGGGTAATCAGAAGGGGGAATGAAGCATGAGAGACTATGGACTCTGAGAAACAAACTGAGGGCTTCTTAGGGGAGGGGGGTGGGGGAATGGGATAGGCTGGTGATTGGGTAGTAAGGAGGGCACGTATTGCATGGTGCACTGGGTGTTATACGCAAGTAATGAATCATCGAACTTTACATCACAAACCAGGGATGTACTGTATGGTGACTAACATAATATAATTAAAAAAATATTAAAAAAAAGAAATACTGATCTAAACTTCCCTTAATGTGGATTTGATGTACATTTCCTTAATTTATTATATTGAGTAAGGGAAATTTTATCGATCCCCTTCTTTAATTCAGGAGAATGAAAATGGACATTTGTCATTATTATAAAACCTAAATAAAGTTACTTTTTACTTCTGAAAAAAAAGTTTTCATAGTAAAAATAGTATGGTACTGGTGCAAAAACTGACAGATAAATATGAATTTATACATACATAAAGATGTATATATATTTATATATATACACATAAGTATATATTTCTATATATATAGAACTACATATATGACGAAGGGGCAGTCACTTACTAGTGAAAAAGTGATGAATTATCCCTCCTTTGGTATTAGGAAAGTTGGCTTTTTGGAAAAACATTAAATTAGCTCCTCATCTCAAACTGTGACTATAAATATATACTATGTGGTTTGAAAACTAAGTGTAAATATTGAAAACTTAGTCTTATTTAAATTTTTTAAATGGGAAGAACATATAGAGAAATATTTCACCTTTCTTAGATCGGCAAGGAATGCCTAAGCACCAGAAAGATGTTATGAAATCATCAAGGAAAAGGTAAATATGCTAGACCACTTAAAGATTAAAAATAGACATTTAACATAGTCAAAAAGACACCAAAAGCACTTTAGAAAAATTGTAACATGTACAGTAGACAGAGGATTAAGGTCTTTATATACTTTGAAGCTTTCAAATAAATACCACAATAGAATAAAGGTAAAATACATGAGAACTAATAAACTTCTAAACATCCATAAAACTAATCAATCTTATTTATAATAAGGAGAATTACATAAAGAATTTAATATCAATGAATTGAGAATTGAGCGAGATAGATATTCTCAAACAGGAATGTATATTATTGTTACCACCTATCTGCACAGCAATTTGGCAAGTATATTAAAGGTATTAAAAAGTTCATGATCTTCGTAAAATTTCAAATCTAGAAATTCTGGTGAAAATCTTATATACAGAGGTATTCATCAACAGATTACTTCTATTGTTCATGACTAAAAGGAAAGAAGGCTTGGAGAGAGGCCTGGTTCCAGAGCAAAGGCAGGAAATGCATAAGTAAGCCCGGAACACACTGAGCCCAAAAAATAAGGAAACCCAAAGACTAATGGAGTGATGCCAGAAGACATGGAAGTCAGCGTGGATGGGTGCCCTTTAGACAAAGTTGAACATCAGAAAATTATTATAGTTGACTGCAAAACACCAAGACAAATCCATGAGTCCATGGCAATACTAAAAAAAAAAAATTGTAAAATAAAAGAGAGAAAAACAAACACAACGCATTTATCTCGCTCATTCAATTAAGACTTAGAACATGAGAAGAAAGCATTTATCCTGCCTTTGGAGAGAGAAAACTTCTTTCCAGAAGGCTAGCAGCTATTAAATGTAGGTGAAATAGAAGAATTAGAAAAGTCACCATTTGAAGCTCCCAATAGAACAACTGGTTGGGGCAAGAATCACCAAGGAAGCAAAAAACTATCAGGTGAAAAATTGTTGGGGAATAGGATAGTCATAATACCAGAGTAGTACCCCATAGACTATGTACTAATTGCAAAGGGAAAAACATACCTCTAAGTAAAGAACTCTAGTAGTCAGCACCTGCATGAAGTACTCAAACTTCACTTTACGTCTCCTGATGATGCAGTCACCTATGAAGCATCCTCGCCAAGACTGTTTACCTAAATCGAATTAAGACTTTAGACCTAACTTCTAGTTTACAGGAAATCCAGAAGCTGGAAGAGCAAGTTGAATGACATTACAAGGGAACAATCAAACAAATTCAGAATGCAGATGTTCTATAAAACAACTGGCCTGGGAGCTTCAAAAAGTCATTAATAAAACTAAAAAAAGGTGGGTGCCCTATTCTAGACAAAAAGAGATGAAAGAATCATAACCAAATGAAGTTTGGAATCCTTCATGGAATTCTGGCAGGGAAAAGGTAGCTATGAAACACTTCAGTGACAACTGGGAAAATTTGAATATAGACCAGATATTACATGGTATTAGGGAACTACTGCTAATTTTCTTAGGTCTGATAAGTGTGTTGTGATTATGTAGGAGAATGCATTTCCTTTTAGTAGAGGCATGCTTAAGTCTTTATGAATAAAATCCCATGATGTTTGCAATTTACTTTTAAGTGGTCCCACAAAACAATGAAAACAACTCAATACACATATCTATATCTTGCAGCCAGACACACACACACAGAAAATATGGCAAATGTTTAAAAACCGTTTAAAATACAGGTATGCTTTGTACTATTCTTTCTACTTTTATATATGCTTGAAAATTTTCATAATAAAAAATTAGAAAAAATATTTTAAAAACTGACATCTTGGACAAATTAACTCAAAATTATATGATGGTTAATTAAATTGGGGTACTTTCATGGAGTTGATATTATGCACTTATTAACACCTTTTCTTCTTTTTTATTTAAATAGGCTCCACATGGGCATGGACCCCAACGTGGGGCTTAAACTCACGATCTTGAGATCAAGACCTGAGCTGACATCAAGAATTAGAAGCTTAACCGACTGAGCCACCCAGATGTCCCAATTAAACACCTTTTCAAGGAGTTTCTAAACACATAGGCAAATAGTCACAACTCAGTAGGAAGGGAGATAGACAGGATGCAAGACTTTATACTTGGTAAATATGGCTTGATTTCACTTTTTACAGACATTCAACACATTTATTGAACAACTATAATGTGCCATGAACTCTTATAGCTGTGTAAGAAAATACACTTGAATGTTAACAGGATTGTTCCTGGCTATTATGGTTATAGCAAATCCTTATTATCTTCTAATACTTTTCTAAAATTTCAAATTACATGCAATAGTTTTTATAGTAAAAATAACAAGCAAGCATTTTGCTGAAGAGTCATCATCAGGGATTTGGGGTCAATAAAGGCTATCCTTGGCTGCGTCCCTGGCATGTGATGGCCCCTCCTCATGGTCTCTAGGGGCCAGTCTGCTCAGCCCTCCTGATAACCTCTCCAGGTCTTATTTTTATCCCTATTTTACACACAAAGAAACCAGGCACTGAGAGTTTGGTAATTTGCTTGGGCAAGGATTCTTAAGTGGGAAAGGCACTGTTGCCAAGAACATTTGGCAATGTTGTGAGACATCTTTGGTTGTCACCCTGAGGAGAGGGGAAGTAGAGGTGAGAGACATGGTTAAACACCCTCTGTTGCACCGGATAGCACCCATAGCAAAAAATTATCAGCCCCAAATGTCAACAGTACAGAGGCTGAGAAATCCTGAGCTAAGATCACTTAGCTGGTAAGTTAGAGCCCAGTTTTGAGCCCAGGTGGCCTGATCCCCAAGTCCACATTCTTCATCACTCTGGACTGCTCTTAAGAACACTCTGACATCCGAATGTTTTGTCATTCAATGTTGCAGTGCTTATTCACAGAGGTTAATTATTCGTAACAATGATAACTGCTGTCATATATGATACTTCATGATTCATCTAAAAAATTTAAGCAAAATATGAAAACAATAATCTTTTCCTAAAAGTTCAAAAGGTACATTTGATGTGGTGAAAGGGCATTCCACTGGTATGATTCTTTTTTTTTTTTTTTAAGACTTTATTTATTTATTTGACAGAAAGAGAGACAGCCAACGAGAGAGGGAACACAAGCAGAGGGAGTGGGAGAGGAAGAAGCAGGCTCCCAGCAGAGGAGTCTAATGCAGGGCTTGATCCCAGGACCCTGGGATCACGCCCTGAGCCGAAGGCAGATGCTTAACGACTGAGCCACCCAGGCGCCCTGGTATGATTCTTTTAAAAAGCAATTTTGCAGTTTGCATCAAAATCTTAATATTTATAACCTTTGATCCAGAAATTCCACTTTGAGAATTCATTCCAAGAATATAAATCAAAATATGGCAAAATCCTGGTGTGGAAATATATTTTTTAGAGAAGAAACAAGAAAGGAGGTCCCCCAAATGTCTAATAATAGAAGGGCTTAATAACCTGGGCACTTGTGCTTGAGAGAATCTCCGTGAGGGTGTGGAAAATCATGTGGAGGATAATGTTAGGTGAACAAAAGAAACAGGATATAAAATCATGTGTGTGTTTCCGCAAGCATGTTAAACAGTAGCATCGTTTAAAAGATGAACACGAAACAGTTCACCAGAGTTGCCAGATTAGGAAATAGGGTAAAGAGTGATTTCTTTGTCTTTTTTTCCCTGTCTTTTATTTTCAAAACTGTCTGAAATGTAGCCATGCATTTTAATGGAGTAAAAACAATCAAAATATTTTTAGATGTACCTAAATCCTGGGAAAATGATCTCTCTGTTTTTTAACGGAGGTATAAAACCTGAAATATGTGTAAACAAGCTTATGGCCTAGATCTGAGCACTTTAAAAGTAAAAACAAATCTGAGAACAGAATCAACGGTCCTCGCAACACATTCTCTATGTCGATATTAGATGAGAGAAAATCTCCTCTCTGGCAATCTTAATGTCTCCTTCTCCCTCTATAATGACTTGATGCATAAAAATTAATCTTTTCTCTCTGCTTTGATCCCTGAGCTCCTTAGCAAAGATTCCATCTTGCTCTATAACACATGATGAAGCATTTTCCCTGTTATAATGTGACAATGGCCCTACTGAGCACAACAATTTGAGCTTGAATGTGCCACAGCCAAAGAGAAAATCTTAAGAGGCAATTCCACCTAGAACTATTTGGCAAATGCATAAAAAAGACACATTAACACTGTCTGAAAAATAGTGCCCTTAACAAAAGAACACAAAACAGACCTGGGAGTGGGGGGAGGAGGAGGAAAGGAGAAAAGGAAAACCAGAGGTGAGATGGGGTTCTACCCCCAAGTGCTGGTCAGGGAGATAAGTCAGTTTCGGGGAGGAAAAAGTACATTTGAAAACTTTCAATAAAAAAGACTGTTTGTCAAGGCTAGAAAAAAAATTCTTTAATTAGTTTACTCAAATATTAAGTCTGTCATCTAGAATCTCAATATTAGCAAAAATGTGATAATTATAGCTTGAAGGGTTTTTTATTGAATGTAAATTCATGAATCACACTTTTAGCATATCTCACTCCCTTTTGTTCTTTCTCGTACAGTGCTCACACTTAACTGGAAGCCTTTGGGCTCCACTCCGAAATCTGAAATCTGATCTCAAATTCATGGTCTCCATACTTCCGTTTGAAGCAGCTGTAGTTACGCACCAGCAACAGCTATGGCAAGGGACACGTCGAGTCCTTCCTGACAGAAGATACAACCTTGAGATACCCTCCTGACGTGGGGGCACCTGAACTTCAGAATGCCCTGGCTGCTCCAGAAGGGGTTTTCTGTACTGAATGGTGCCCCTCATCACACCACTTCTCATGGAGGGTTCTGTGTTTTCCAGCAAGTGTTTTGACCCATGTGGCTGTCATTTCAGTGAGCGAGCTTGCCAACTCAATCTAGCGATTGGCTCTAAGTGGGAGAACAGAAACAGGGAATGTGTGTTTGGTGTTAAAGTGGGCCAGATCTGTGCAAATAGGCATCTATTCATTTTACACACAAAGTATCCTCATTTTATAGTAGAGGATACTGGGACTGGAACAGGTCAAATGATATGTTCAACATCATGCAATTAAGCGAATGGCACAACCAGAATCCAAAGGTAGGTCCGCCTCCCATCAGAGATTATGCTCTGCCCTCTCTGGATTTGCTGGGGCAAGAGGAGGGGAGAGAGTGCACGGCCACATAGAGCACTGTGGATACCCACCCCAGAAACAAAGTAATATGCACACACTCGAGCATGGGCTGACTGTGGAACACCTCCTCCCAAATATCAATAGATCATTGTTTGCTTTTGTAACAAATATCAAAAATCGGTCCTATCTGGGGATTGATGTTTTGGGGGTATGGAGTTGGCAGCCAGTGACCAATTTCCTAGGATTGGAATTTTAAATGCCTACTGGGCCAAGCTTTTTTCAAGACATCAAGAAGAGGTGAGGACCAGGGCATCTAGGAAGGAATATGTCACTTCTAAAAAGACGGCTACATGACCAGCACCTCATTTTACCATGGGCAATTGTGGGCCTAGTGTGTGAGCTCTGAATTTCTCAAAAGAAGCCAGAAATAAGGATTTTTATGTGAGCAATCCTGATTTGCCTTAAAGTTGGCAACTACAAAAAATATTTTTTTCAATTATGTGAGCCAAATAAAACATGTCTACTTGGTCTTGGCTTTTCACTTTGCAACTTCTGGTCTAGATAACATATCTGTGCTAGACGTGATAAGGTAGGAAGGACCTCAGGACAGCCCTCCTACCGGTAACAGACTCAGCTTCATTGCTCCCACCACAGAGTGAGGAAACACCTTGTTCATTTTAGACAGTGCTTGTCATTCTAACATTATTATTTGGAAAAAGGAAACAATTATCATAAATTCTCCGTTAAAATATGTGTAAATTTCAAAACCAATGATCAAGGAAGTGGGCAAGAAGTGAGAGGGATTTTACAGTTTAGCAAGACAGAAAAACTAGTGGAGAAAAAAAGGGCACCAATCAGTATTAAGCAAATGCTTAATAGGAGTTGCATTCCAACTACCAACAAGACGTTCATCACAGGATTTCCTGGCAAATGAGGTTTCTCAGAGGGAGCACATTTCCACAACACATCCTCTCCCCTACCTTTTTCCTTTCCACCTCATTACTGATGGTTTCTCAGGATACTGATTCAGACATAGACCAATTCCAGCTGCATTTTATTACTGAAATCCTCCTCTCGCAAATGAGGAAATTGAAAGGGAAACATAATCTTGTGCTCCTAGCCTCGTTCACTCAGGCACCCCAAAGTACGTCTTCAGACCACCTTACTATCCAGCAAGATGAGCATTCTCATACAAAAATATGCTCAGATGGAAGCATCGGAACTTTTTTTTTTTTTTTTTTTTGCTAACAGACAGATGCAGGCGCATCTCACAGTGCTGCGTTGAGAGGTGGAGGGGATGAACTGTAATGAGATTGCAGAAGAGAACATTTGAGAAAATCCTATGTTACTAATCTGTTAATATTTTTAAATATCTCTTCGTCTGGGCACTACCGTGTAATAAAGTAATTCTACCAGTAAAATAGCTCAAGAGTATACATTCCTAAGCCAAAATAAAACCACTCTGCTGCCATTTGTGAAAGGAAAGCTGTGAACTCTTCCCTACTTCGCCAGGAAGAGGTGAAGAACTCCATGATCTGGGAAGTTTGTTATCAAGTCCAGGCCTTCAGCTAAGGTCCTTGACTCTGAGGTCTTGGATTTCACTGGTCACCTTGGCCACACTACTTACACTGCTATGGACGGTGTGTCCCAGAGAAAACAGACATCAAATTTCAATCCTCACCCCACCCTTACTAGCTTTGTGAACCTTGGGTAAGTTCCTTAATATATCTGAGCCTCATTTTCCTTGTCTCTAAAAGTAAGGGTGGAGATTTTAAAAATCACAATGGCTAACTTATTCAATGTACTCTCTAAATCAGAAAGCTCAATACTAAATGCATTATTATGTACGTTTTCTCACTTATTATCATTAACTATTCATAACATAATGTATAAAGTTAATTAATAACAACTGACAAGAATACCGCCTTTATGGGATCATCATGATTAAGTGATAGAAAATAGGTTAAAACTCTTTGCCAACCAAAAGATATACATAGATGTTAATTATAATATATTGTTAATAACAAGATGGAGTCACTTATACTAAGCCCAGCGCACGTCACCAAATTGAGACTTCATCACCATTTCAGCTCTCCCAGGAATGAAATCTTAGTCAATCAGGAATCGCCTGATCAGCACTAGTAGGGTAATCTGCTCAATAGACCCCTGCCATCCCCTAAAGGAAAATAATTTTGCAATAACCAACCTGCTTTTGGGCCTAGTATAACTTCCTTGCTCCCATTTCCCATTTCCCTCTAAAATTCTTTCATGCTGTATAGCTCCTGTGCGGCTCCATTCTATCTGCTAGACTGGATGCTGCCTGATTCAACTCAATTTTTGCTCAAAGTTAAAATTTTTAATATGACTTAGCTTATCTTTCAACAGTTCTAGTATCAGAAGAGGGAACAAAAGGAAACCCTCAGGGGTCCCCAGGCACAGCGAGCAACCAGCCACAGGCACCTGCTGAGTCCGTTGAGCCCACGGCTTTGTTGCTGTCTCTGGAGGTCATGGGCACATCCCTCTAGGATCCTACCTCCACGGCTTTTGCATTAGGAACTTTCAGGCTTTATCTGAGAATTTCTGTTTCTATGCTGGGTCCAGAAACCGGCTGGAGTAGGACCAGATCCAGGGTCACTTGTTCTGACTTAGAAACCGAACAGGACTGGGGTTGGAATGGGTCTGACTTAAGCTGGAGGCCAATGTGAGGCTTCAGATGAATAAAATGTTGTTTTATGGCTGAAAAAGCAGGTTAACCTTAACCAAAGATAATCTTGAAAAACAGTGGTCACTGTGAAGAACTTTTAACCTAAATAAGCTTATCCATTTATTAGGTATCCTAGAGAAGAAGGGGTCTCAGCCACGTACTCACCATAAAGGGTAGAGGAAGAATTACTTTTCTTCCTCTACAGTTTCTGGTGACCAGGATGAGACCCACTGGGACCCCACCTCATCCAGAGCCTATAGACAGGATCCTGGGAAAACTGGCAAGAACTGACAAAGGGTAAGAATTCTTACCAAAGTCAGTTCTCCCAGATCTGTATTTGTAGTGCCTGGTTGAGAGAGAAAGGTAAAATTTCATGTTATCTCTTCCTTTCCAAGTTTGGCTGGCAGGCAAAAAAAATATCTGTAAGAATTTGATCTTTGAATATCCAACAACACTGATCATCAGGGAAATGCAAATCAAAAGTACAATGAGGTATCACCTCACACCTGTAAAAATGGCTAAAATCAACAATACAAGACACAACAGGCGTTGGTGAAGTTGTGGAGAAAAGGGAATTCTCCTGTACTGTTGGTGGGAATGAAAACTGGTGTAGCCACTCTGGAAAACAGTATGGAGTTCCTCAAAAAGTTAAAACTGGAACTACCTTAGGATTCAGCAATCACACTACTAGGTATTTATCCAGAGAATACAAAAATACTAATTCAAAGGGATACACGTATCCCTATATTTATAGCAACATTATTTACAATAGCCAAGATAGGGAAGCAGCCCAAGTGTCCACAGATTGATGAATGGGTAAAGAAGATGTGGAATATTATTTAGCCATAAAAAAGAATGACATCTTGCCAAGTGAGACAACATGGATGGAGCTGGAGGGTGTTAGGCTAAGTGAAACAAGTCAGTGAGAGAAAGACAAATATGATTTCACTCATATGTGGAATTTAAGAAACAAAACAAATGAGCAAAGGGGGTAAAAAAGAGACAAAGGAAAAGACTCCTAACTATAGAGAACGAACTGATGGTTACCAGAAGGGAGGTGGGTGGGGGATGGGTGAAACAGGTGATGGGGACTAAGGAGGGCACTTGTAATGAGCACCGGGTGATGTATGGAACTGTTGAATCACTATATTGTGCACCTGACACTAATATCACACTGTATGTTAACTAACTGGAATGTACCTTTAAAAAAAGCAACCCACAAAAAGAATTAGATCTAAAATATACTCTTAGGTACCCATTGGGTTGATCCTTCCTCTCCCAGGGACAACCATTGCTTTCTTTGTCTCTTTCTGTGTCCTGAGAACTTGATGTGGCAACTGTTAGGTTGGGGGCCCCCAAAATATGGCTAGACAGAAATGCAGGTTGCATTCCATTTGCAGCTGGGGGACCTACTGACCTTTGTCAGCTCTCTGGGAAACTGTCTAAGTCTTTCTTTTGGCTCTCTTTGGGAGTGGCTCTGGATCATGGGACTGTAGTATCTTTTAACCCCTCTTTGGGGACACCTCTTCAATCCACAGGTTCATTTAATACTGCAGGACTATTTACTATTTGTACTGGCTGTAACCTGGCAAGATACTTGTTTTGTTTTGTATTGTGTTTTTTTAACCTGACAAGATATCTGAAAGGATTATTATTTTTTAAATGTAGCTCTATGGTTCAAAATTGGCCAAATTAGAAGCTGATATTAAGAGCCTAACAGACACTTTTTTCCCAGGCCTTCTCCCCTAAGCTAAAATGAAACTATATGCCCAGAGGGAAGAAACTATGTGCCCTGAAGTCTTTAGTGGAACAATTTACTAAAACACTCCAAAGAAACAGCTTTGAATCTAGAACATAACAAACTTTTGATTAAAGATTTTCTCTCTGATATAAGAAGGGAAGTTGAGGATAATGTAATTGGATGGCTGTGTCAGCCTCCTGATAGCATTCAGGTTGCAACCCAATTCTTTGAGGAATTAAAGACAATTGTACTTGTCTTACAAATTCAGTCTCTGTAAGAACAGAAATGTGGCTCTGGAAATAATTCAAAGCCCACTATCCTTTTTACCATTCCCTGAACTTCCCTATTCATCTCAAAAGGTTTGCAGATATTGTAAAAAGATCTGGATTTAGGGAACAAAAGGCCTTCTTGGGAATTTGCAATCTTTCTCTGTGCTTTTTGAGATGTAAGTATTCTATGCGTTCTTCTCCAGGAAACAAGGTAATTCTTATCCGCAGGATAAGAAAAAAGAAAAAAGAAAAAAGAAAAAGGAAAGACTATTTGAAAATTCAGCCTATAAAAAATATAAAGTTTCTTTCACAAATATAGGTAAAAAATTTAAGCAGTTTACTTCAACTTATGCCATCAGCCAGAAGCACAATTTGGATCCAATTGTTGTTTATAAACAAGTGAGTTTTGCATTATAATGCCTGTCTTGTGGCTACAATTTTTATTTTTTTTTAAGGGAGAGAGTAAGGGGTAGAGGGTGGTGCAGGGGTAGAAGGAGAGGGAGAGAGAGAATCTCAAGCAGATTCCATGCCCAGTGCAGTACTCCAGGGGGCCTTGATCTCACCATCCTGAGACCACAACCTGAGCTGAAATCAAGAGGTAGATGCTTAACCCAGTGTGGCTACAGTTTTTAAATGAAAGGTGTAAGACCTCTCTTTGTATCTGTATCTGTTTGGCTATTTATATATGTCAATGTATGTATGTTATAAATGTGTGATTTTTCTACCTCTGGTCAGTACTGTCAAAATCAATTTGGAAAGAGCTCTATTTAATTGATTTAAAGACAAACAAGTGTTTATATAAAGTACACTCTCAGAAATACAGAAAATAACCCAAATGTTTTTCAAGTTCACATGATTCAGGATAATCTTTGGTAAATATAAGCAAGTTTCAGCTTGTTAGTTGAATTAAAACACACATCTTTATCACTATTAAATATAAATTTATTTTCATTCTACCTATGTTCATTAGAAGTCAAATAACTCATATTATCTCTGTTACAGAATTTGTCATCAAAAAAGATGATGGTTAGCTGTTTAATGTCTTGTGAAATTTCCATGAAATTTTCACATAATCTAAACATAATTTTTTTTTAAAGATTTTATTTATTTATTCGACAGAGATAGAGACAGCCAGCGAGAGAGGGAACACAAGCAGGGGGAGTAGGAGAGGAAAAAGCAGGCTCATAGCTGAAGAGCCTGATGTGGGGCTCGATCCCATAACGCCAGGATCACGCCCTGATCCGAAGGCAGACGCTTAACCGCTGTGCCACCCAGGCGCCCCTAAACATAATTATTAAGAACAAGTGAATAAAATAGATGTAAGATTAAAGTTTATAAGTGAACACTTCAACAATAATTATGCTTTATGTTATGTCTACTAGTTTCCAAAATCTTTTTGGTAACTTGAAAACTTAAAGTTATACGGACATAAGTTAAATGATGGATATTCATTGAGTATCTAGGACATTTCGAAATAATATAAAATACTGAAACATTAATTAATGAACATAGGTTTAAATATTTTGGCTTCCTTTTACAGAGGAACTAAAGACATTTGGGTCTATTAATAAACATTTATACCACACTGTAAAATTTACTATGAGGAAAAATATGCTGCTAGAAGTTATAAAATATTTTTCTAAATTTGCCAATCCACAGAATGCTAGTGTAACAAATAGTCTACCATTGCTTACTTCTTAGTTTTCACTAGAAATTAAAGAATCTAAGGGCTAAAAATTCTAATCAATATATATATAATTAAACCACTTAGAAATAATAATACTGAAAGCAAACAATTGTGTATGAAAAGTAGATAATGGAAGCAAAATGATTGCTTGTTCCAGAATGAAAAAGAAGAGCACTTAGGATAAAATCTGAATGAATATAAAAAAGTTGTAGAATATTTCTGGAAAAGAAACCTTGGGAAAGGAATTTTTTTGTGTGGTTAGGCTAAGATTGGAAGTAATTTATTTACATTTTAAAGAAATGAGTTTAATATATCAGAAGTACACTGATGCAAAAGTAGAATTTGTTTTTCTATTAAAAGGACAAAGTTTTCTTAGATTATTGGTCTGCTCTTAACAAGAAATTATAACCAAGGGTTTTTCTTTATCTTTCAGGTGATCTGCCTGGACAGCAAAGATTTCATGTCTTACTAAAATAACTTACTGTTCTTCATGTTGTCTTTATCAGGTCTTTCATCACTTAAAACCCAGTCTTCTCGATCTTAAAAGAGCTGTTTTGTTCACAACTCTGTAACTTTCTGTATTTGCCTTTGACATCTTCTATTGCCACCTTGGTTAAAAAGACAACTTGGTATTATTTCATAATTATCTGTGATCCTATTTGTCAAATGGCAAACCTTTTGACATTTTTAAGATTTACTTATTTGAGAGAAAGAGAGAGAGCGTGAGCGCACAGGTGTGGTGGTGGGGGGAGGAAGGGGCAGAGGGAGAGGGAGAGAGAAACTTAAGCACACTCCACGCTGAGTACAGAGCCTGACACAGGGCTTGATCTCACAACCCTGAGAGCACAACCTGAGCCCAAACCAAGAGTTGGATGCTCAACCGACTGCACCCCCAGGCGCCCCCAAACCTTTTGACATGTTCTTCACAAATTCTAAATGGAGTCTTTTTTTTTTTTTTTTTAAAGATTTTATTTATTTATTCGACAGAGATAGAGACAGAGGGAGAGAGGGAACACAAGCAGGGGAGCGGGAGAGGAAGAAGCAGGCTCCTAGCGTAGGAAGCCTGACGTGGGGCTCGATCCCATAACGCCGGGATCACGCCCTGAGCCGAAGGCAGACGCTTAACCGCGGTGCCACCCAGGCGCCCCTAAATGGAGTCTTTTTGACTGCAAACTAACTTTGAGATGTCCCAGAGGGTGTCTGGAAAATCTCAAAGGATTTTCTCTCACCTTATAAAAGATTGATGTTAAACTAATTTGGTTTATTTGGCATGTTTAATTACATGAGAAGCATTGTCAAATAAGTGATGATAAACTTTCTTAGGTAATTTTTGCATGTTATTAATATTAGTGTCCATTGCATGAAATTCCTAAGAATCTGTCTTGGTATAATATTAGCAGTCATAATTCCAGTTATGATCTTAAAATGTTGTATGTCACAGAAAAAAACAAATTTCCTTGTCAATTTCATTATAATACGCTCTCATCAGATCTTTCACCATAGGCATTTTTAAGCCCTTTGTCATTTACAGTAACTGTTTTACTCTGATGCTTTTGGAAAAGTGAGATTCACGGATAGGATCCTACTAAGTACTCTTGACCACTGACACTGCTCCCCAGTTACAAAGCACTAGAACTTGGGGACATGTTTCACTACTAAAGAGAGTTCTCCCTGACATCTGGTCCTATGCAAATGCTTGAGAGACCTTAAAATCAAATTGGCTAGGAACAAAAGTAGCTGGCACAAGGTAAACTGCTTCCTCCCAAGATGTTAGAGTAAGAGCATTTCTTTCCATTCCTCCTTCCCTCTCTGAGCATCCTTTTCCTAATTCTTACACCATGAAGGTCTTTACGATTCTTTTGTTCACCTTTTGCCTTGTTCTGGCTTGGAGAGATAATGCCAATGTTCATATATCTCAGCCCATGGCAAGGAGGTTTGTAATCCAAACTACAAACGGCTGCTGGATTTGTCATAATGCTGGTGATCCTATATTTATTCTTTACACAAACTTCTCCCTGATTTCCAATACTTCAGTGTCTCTGGAAAAAAACTCGGTCCTTTCTCTATTGGGGCAGGATCCAAAACCTGGAGGTCAACTTCCCTGTCTCTGGTTAGCAACCTTGTATTCAACTCTGCACAAAGAAAGGGACACTAGGCAAGGGTAACCAGAATAAAACCACCTGTGCCATCTATAGACCCTTGAATTTTACTGGCCTCCATGGCTGTCACCTTTCTATTCCTGAGCCAGAAACTCAAATGGGAATTACCAGGAGTCATTCATGATTCAAAATATGCTTCCTTTGGCAGATCCCTACTGCCCTGGATAGGAGTGTGTACAAATGAGTCTATGGTCAGGAACCTCTTCTTAACTCTCGAAGATACTGCAGAATCTGCTGCTAAAGCAACAGCTGCCCAGAGAAAATCCTGACTCTCTGGGCAAAGTTGTTCTTGATGATAGGATAGCCCTTGATTACTTTTTACCCGAGCAGAGTGGTGTTTGTGCTATGGCCAACACCATTTGCTGCACTTGGATTGACACTTCCGGGGAAGTTGAGACTCCACTTACATTACATCACTGAATAAGCCAGTTGGCTTACGATAGTGACTCCTTCAATGAGATCTTCCTTTGACTTATTTGATTCTGATTGGATTGGGTCTGAGGGCCATGGCTCTGAAGTACACTCCAAACACTGGAAATTATCTTGCTTATAATAATCACAGTAATCTCCCTGGCACACTGTATTCTCTCAAAGGTTTTAAATGCATGTTTGCAGCCACTAACCACCAAGCAAATGATCTCCCTAAGACTAGAACATCAAAAAATGAACAAGAAAAATGACCAACTTAAAGCATGTGAACCTGGTGTTGTGATCTGTGAACGCCACAAAGAGATTCAGCAAAAAGACATCATGTCCGTGAATATCACACAGAGATTAAGCAAAAACTGTAAGAACTCCAGAGTGGTAGCTGAGAGTAGTGCTAATGCCTTCAATTTTGACCACATCTCTCAGTTAGGCTAAAAGTCAATCAAAAGGGGAACTTGTTAAAAATAAGACAACAGGCCCAAAATGGAGTTGCTTATGCTAAGCCCCACGTCACCAAACCAAGACTTAACCTAATTATAGTTTCAGCTCTCCCATTAATGAAATCTTAAACCAGTCAATCAGGAAACACCTGATCAGCACTAGTGAGGTAATCTGCCTGATAGACCTCTGCCATCCCCTAAAGGAAAGTAACTTTGCAATAACCAACCTGCTTTTTTGTCCATTATTACTTCCTTATTCCCACTCCCTTCTGCCTATAAGAGTCTTTCATTCTGTATAGCTCCTCAGAGCTTCTTTCTGTCTGCTGGATTGGATGCTGGCCAATTCGAATTGATTTTTTTGCTCAAATAAACCCTTAACAGTTTTAATATGTCTCAAGTTTAGCTTTTAACAATGCGCAATAAAATTTTAGAAGCACCCAGAAAAGTCAATGGATTACAAAATTCCTGTCTGTGCGCTGAAATATCACATACCCAGGGCACAAATGATCTTTTACTCCAAAATTGCCACAGGGTTTAAAACACATGATCCAACTATCATACCAAGGCATAAGTAATGGGTCGTCTTTCCCTAGACCTAGGCTTTGCTCAGGAAGAGGGTACGGAAAGAACACATAGTCTCTGAAATCTGGAGAAGATGGGAGGAGCAGGTAACAGTCTGGATCACAGAGCAGGTGCGATGCAAAAAGGAGGGCTGAGAGGGCTGGAGGCTGGCTGGCTTTGAGAATGGACTTCTTTTAGTGGACAGAGAGGAAATTAATTCTTAATAACAACAGCAGCAATGACATAAGAGATGTTCCCTCAACTACAGTACCGAGTATTTCATCTATCAACTCGTCTCACGTAGCCTCAACACGAGCATACCTAAGTGATTACATCAGAAGCACCACCTGTAAATTTTTAAAGCTGAGAAAATAAATCTATCAAAAGGTTTCATTAATTTGGACATCAATATGTTGGAATGTGTGGTGACTTGAATCATGGTGAGGCTGATACTCCCCTTTGCTTGGCAAACTGCCTCTTCATTGATAATGCAAATTGTGACTGCAAACAGCATCTCTGGGGGACGTTTAAAGTGCTTAAGGGAACACACTGTGCACTTCAGAAGCGTTCCTTTTATATGCAATTAGTCTGTTCATGACACATCATTCTTATATATTCATTAAAATAAGTCCCTGGCTTAGTTGGAGGCATTTTATGGATTTATAGAATCACAGAAGCTCAGAACTGGCTGGAGCCTAAAGGTCATCCAGTTCCCCACGCTGCTGGTGGTCACTCCTCTCTCCAATACCCATGCCTGGGCCACCATTGTTTCTGATCCTGTCCAGCAAGTGGCCACTCTTGACCTCCTCTGGAAGCCCTTGGAAAGATCACAGACTCTAGGGCCAGAAGGATCTGCATCAAATCCTAACTTCACCCTTTACTAGTTACTTGAGCCTCGGTTTCCTCAAAAATACTGTTTGCAAGCGGCTGGCATATAGCATGGTCTCAAAATAGAAGGTAGGTTAGTGTTTGCCTGGGGGTGGGAACGGGGGACTACAAATGGGTGGGAGGCTTCTTTTGGGGGTGATGGGAGTATTCTACAATTAGACTGTGATGATCCCACAACTCCGTAAATTGACTAAAAGTCATTGAACTGTAGGCTCAAAACAAGCGAATTTTATAATATGTAAATTATGCCTCAATAAAGCTGTTAAAAAAAACAAGATAAAAAATACATAGGGACTTTTTTCCATTACGGATAAAGCCCAAGGTGCTAAGCATAGTACACATGAAATAAGGCCTAATTTGGGGTGTTGTGGGAGAAAGTGTATGTGGTTAAGAAGCAAAAGGAGTTTCAGAAAAGATTCTGCTTTGTACTCCCAAGAAAATTAAAGAAAAAAATCAACTTTATGAGAGATAAAAATTAGATCATAAGGCCGACTGAAGAAAATATATAGCTCTACAACCCCTTAAAATTAGAAATCCACGAGACCAATGTGTTTAAGAATTCAGACTCTTTTGAATTTTAGAAAGGTAATATGGGGCATTTTCCATAAATTACATAACACCCCCAACAGGGTATGTGGCAGCATCTCATAATTAAACACATTAATATTTCTTTAATGAAATGTATGAATATTCATACTAAGCAAGATAAATACAAGACTATAAATAGACTCATGTCAGTTCAGGCTCAGTTTTGCCACCCAGGGATTTTGCTGCAAACTTCAGAAAACTCTTCGTTTGTCAGACTTTTGGAGTTTTAGGAATAGAGATTTGGGTTATGGGTGTTTTGTCATCACAGTCGTCATGACCTTGCCTTTGACATTATAGTAGCTTTAGTGTTTACTTCTGCTTCCCTTCTTCTCCCCATGTCCCTAGGGACTCTAACAGCCTCTCCCAAGGGAGACCCTGAAGTTGTGGACCAAGCTTGGGGATAGATGGGACTTTTTTGCTCTGTTACTACTGAGCTTAGAGGAGAATGAGATACTGAAAGAAAATAGGACAAAATGGAATAAGA
Organism: Ailuropoda melanoleuca; assembly: GCF_002007445.2. Taxonomy (NCBI): domain Eukaryota; kingdom Metazoa; phylum Chordata; class Mammalia; order Carnivora; family Ursidae; genus Ailuropoda; species Ailuropoda melanoleuca. The sequence continues at coordinate 47,192,514 of NC_048222.1, read as the reverse complement.
AATACTGTTCATGATGGAGTGGGGAGAGAAGGAAGGATCAAAATGTTTTAATTCAGGATAATGGGTATATCCTTAAAAAGCACAGGAAGCAGAAAAATGAACATTTCAGATCATTAGTAAGTTCAGGATCATTTATTTGGCTTGTTTATTTATTTCAGAAGTACCCTGCAGAAGTTTATAAAGCCTTGCAAAAGATTTACCACCTGTTCTTCTCTAATCTTTGATGCCCTGTGTGAGCGACACTATCTTCCTACCTCCTCAGTGGAACCCTGGCTCAGCAGAGGTCCAGGGTGCTATGGTGCCATGCCCAAGACAGCCAGACTTTTACCTCAGTCTGGTGACAATGATGTGACAGTCCACGTGGCTGGGCAGACCACAGCCTATGTCCTTGAGCTGCAGAGCAACTCTTTCACTAGAGTCCAAACTTCCTAAGGGCAGGAACCTTGTGAATTAATGTTATATTAGGGCCTAGCAAGCCACTCAATAAATACAGTTGATTAACTGAATGGATGAAAGAACAAGTAAGTTGAATGCCAAATACAAGTAGTTTAATAGTTTACTGTTTTGCAAAGACTACCAACGCTTGCTCTAGGATAAAAAATTATTTCATGCGAAGGATGCTTTTCTTTGGGTTCTCCTCATGCTACCCCAAATGATATGTGTTCTTCTAAGTACCTGCGTCTCCTTGTGGATATCCAACATTAGGAGAAATGAGAGGTGAGTCGATTCTGGGAATGAGTGGAATGATACCCTGGTGTCCTAGAAAACGAATATAGCCTCTTACTATGTGACTCTCGTCCAAGGAATCATTAACCACTGGCAAGACTAGAACGGAGCATACATTTTTATCTTTGGGTGTTACCATATTAAAAAAGTTCACGAAGCTGGAGGGCAAGGCAGCTCCCACTTTTCTACCAGAGAGCAGCTTAGGGACTGGGGTGAGGGGCAGGGAAGTGACTTGTGTTGATGCTGAATTTGTGCCACAAGCAATTTGTGCTTTGACTGTGTATTTCTTTGGGTTGTCTTGGGAGACACAGAAGGGACTCTGAAGGGGCTCATTAGCCAACGTGTGGCCACTGCTTTAGAGAAACATAGCCTACCCCATTCACATGCCAAAGAGATTTAGAGAAATCATTATTCAAAGTATCAGTTTTTTCCTTGGAGCTTTGTTTACCTTATTATGACGTCTCCCCACCCCCATGCAAACAGTTTCATCAAAGACAAAATCACAAAATCACAGACTCTCAGTTTCAGGTGAACAAACCACCTACATGGTTTTCATACACCCTCTGATGTAACCTCCAGGTGCAGGAACATGGAAGCCAACATTTATGCAGTTCCTTGTGTGTGCCTTGTGTGTGTATATGTATCCATATACTATTATTTCATACCCTTAGAACCACTTACCTCGATGTTTCCCTCCTTTCTACAGACGAGGAAACTGGTTAGTGACAGCGCGTGACTTTCACGTGGCCCGTGGCTAATAAGAGAGTGAGATACAAATTCAGATATAAACTCCCAAGTCGGCTCACGTTCCACTGTCTGTGGCCCCCAGTGCTTGCGAAGGGGCTGTTTCTAATTCCTCCTGAGTGGGGAGAAATCGCTGTCCTTGAACCTTTCACCTGTGGTCCTGTGTCTGCCCTCAGAGGCCTCAGAGCTCAGGTCTAAAGGCTCTTGCTCAGGCCGTCCCCTTTGATATGTGCAGACAGATCTCTCCCTTCTCCTCCTCAGGCCGAAGGCCTTCAACTGTAATCCCAGGGCCAGGTGTCTCCCCATAGTGGGTGCTTCCCCGCCCTGCAGGGTGAGGATAGTAGAGGGAGGCGATGGGAGAGAGCCATGAGCAAATGTGGTTGATGATCCGGTGACTGCAAAAGCACCAGGAGAAATGGCTTTGTCTTTTGAGACCTCGGAGTCCGAAGCCCATGCCAAGAAAGCTGCTCATCTCTGTTCCTCTGTTATCTTGGTGGGAGAGAAACAGACAGGTGCATGCAGGATGGTCTGGGGATGCCCCCTGCCCTCCCTGCCTGCCCCCCAGAATACCAGGGCCTATCTTTTTAGCCTCTTTTTTCTTTTAAGCTTTTCTGTTTTGTTTTTCTGTTCCTTCCTCCCTCCCTCCCTCCCATCCTTCCTTTTTCTCCTCGCAGCATCACATTACAATAGAAATCCCAGTGAATTGAGAATCTTAAAGTCAGGGTTCAGAATCTGGCTCTGAGCCTCACTGCCGGGGTGCCCTGTGGCAAGTCATCACAGCTTCTTGGGCCTCAGATGCCTCACTTCCGTAAGGAGAATTAGAATGACCCACATCCAGCGGGGGCAGTTACAGCATGACGGAGGGGAGGTGCGAATTCCCAGTCCTGGCCCTGACCGAGGCCCACGGCTTGCTGCAAAGGTTCCCATGTGTTCTCATAGATCATTTCAGATGGTGTTAGGACCTGAAGGGATGTGGCCTGCAGCCTTCATTTACCATTCAGTAATATCTGGAGGGAGGACAGTGCCTGAGAACATTGTTCTGGGCAGTAGTGTTTAAAGACCTCCCTTTATCCGGCTACAGTTTCAACAGAGGCACATGAGGTAAGTGATTAAATTAAGTAAACATAGCCGATGAGACATCCATTCAATAACTTATCATGCAGCCAAAGAAAATGACATTGTAGAATATTTAATGACATGGCCACAATATTTTTTAAGTGAAGTAGGCTGATTACAAAACAGAATATACAGTATGATCCTTCCATAAGCAATACAGGTTTATATAGGGGAGAATATACTCCAACATGTTTGCTTTTGTTATCTCTAGTTGGTGAACCATGGGTGAATTTTATTATTTTGTTTTGCTTACTGGTACTTCAATTTGCTGCAATAAAGATGAATTGCCTTTGCAATAAAAGATTTTTTTAAAATAAATACACAAGTCCAAATCGACCCATTCATTAATGTCTCATGTCCTGAGGATAGTGCTTGGCCCAATTACTTCTCCAGCAGCTGTGTGGCTGTATTTCTTGTAAATAAACGGAATCCTTATCCATGAATTCTAGGAGTCTCAGCCCTATCTCAGCATTGGCCGAAAGGTAAGTCACTCCTCTGGCTACCCTGAAAATCACAGTCTGCTGGCAGTTTGCACATAGGGGAATCGATGACTCTATACCAGGCTGGTTTTGAAGCCAGGTAGGAATGCTCAGCAGTATTCTGTAATGTACATATGGCTATATTTCCTTGAGAACAAAGGCAATTAGTAATTATTCTTTGTAATGCACATATTGTGCGTGCATGTGTATTTACACCTGGTAAATTATGAATTCACGGTGGCGATTAACACATACATAACTCACAGAGACAGATGTAAGTATGGTTTAGCAGAAGGCCCTTGCACTGAGAATGAAATATTTCTTCTGGTCATCTGCAATTTGTTCGAGACCGTTTTGCTGTATGGGCCTCAGTTAACTCATTTGTGTGGGAGCCAGAATAAACCTTTAAATAGACAAAGCTGAGTTTGAATCCCAGGGACGTGCTTTGGTGGCTGTGTTACCTCAGGCAAGTTACCTAACTCTGCAAGCCTCAGTTTTTCTCTCCGCCCAATGGGCAATAATGCCTTCCTCATGGGCTGTTATGCCTGGCACACAGGAACTCTTCTGCAAATGAGAGAAAGAATGACCTGGCAATTGCCCCTTTCACTTGAATGGAAGAGACGAGTGTTGGGTTCCTTTTTATTTTGCCATTGACGTCTGCAGAGTGACACACACACACACACACACACACACACACGTTGAGCATCAGCAACAAGGCACATTGCTCACTGGACATGCACCTGCCATAAAAGGGCCTCATGTCTTCAGCAGCCTCAAGCAACAGTCTGCTTTAAAGATGTGCTTTACCTTGATAATGAAGCTTCCTCTTTCCAGCAATGGAACTTTCAAACACTGACAATATTAAATAAAATTTTTTCTAAAACATATCTTACAATAATTATCCATTATCCTGGCTTTTTTAAAAAAGATTTTATTTATTATTTTGACAGAGAGACAGCAAGAGAGGGAACACAGGCAAGGGGAATGTGAGAGGGAGAAGCAGGCTTCCCGCCAAGCAGGGGGCCTGATGCAGGGCTCGATCCCAGAACCCTGGGATCATGACCTGAGCCAAGGCAGACGCTTAACGGCTGAGCCACCCAGGCGCCCCTTATTCTGGCTTCTTAAACTGAATTTACTGACCTGCGTGTAAACTTTCATTGATATCTCAGGTCCCCATTATTGTGCTGTGGGATGACAGCTCTCTCCCTGCGTTAATATGCGTGCGTGCCCTCTCCCTTCCTTGGTTCTAGTTGGGATTTTTTGCTCTATTGTACCAGCCTTGAAAAGCAATACTTAGTACTTTCCAGTTGCAATAAAAATCAGGGCTATAGGATTATCCAGGGCAATTCCCTCTTGGAGAAATAAGAAGCATATTTGGAGAGGTGAAGAGAAACAGTGAAGTTTTCTTCAAGGCGTTTAATCGACTATGGATTGGTGAGCTGGGTAAAAGAGCTTAATAGGACTTGCATGGCAAATAAAAATCAATACGGATAAAATAAAAGTCTGCTGGAAGAAAGAAAGTACACGGCTTGAGTCCAGCCACTGTGTGGAACTTCCTTTCCAGAGACCCTCAGAAATCTTTTCTATACAGCCCTGGGATCAAGCAGGCTGAGGGAGCTGGGAAACTGACCTCCAGATAAGAGAGCTGCCTATATGCACACTCACACTTACACACACACACACCCATATGTGCATATACAGATACACACCCACACAAAAATGGAGGACGATACTGGGTCCCTATACGGGCTAGCTCAAAGAAATAAGCCCCATTTAACCCCTGTTGGCTTAAACAAGTCTTTTTTTTAAACGGTGCACTTTGAGATAACCTGGAGGAGATCTGTGCTCTGAATGTGTTAAAGGGCTTGAGAAATCTACACCAGAGGGAGTCAAATCCTTATTCTCATTTCCTATCTGTTCCTGCAGCAACAGCCTCACATGTCTATTGAAGAAACATGCCTTTTCTCTCCAATACCACAGAACACCTGCCAGAGAAGGAACAAATACGAAAACTTTAACAGCATCTCAAGAGTGTTCCCCCTTTGCTCCTCACCAACTACTGACAATCAATGTAAAAGTAATCCCAGTTTTTATTTGAAGCTATCTTGGCTTTAAAAGAACCTTCCAAAAAATGATTGATGCGATGAATTAAACCCGTAGGTAACCCCTGAAATCTGCTTTGAATAGCAACAAATGCCTAACAATATCTTCAACGCCTGCAGCAACGAAATCTAATCTCTGAACTCCTAAAGGTCAAGATTTGCTGTCTGGTAGCACGGCTCAAGAGTAAATGCTCCCTAATGCTGCGCTAGGCGATTGCTTTGCACTCCAGACAATGTCAATTTTGTCCAAGTAGCTGCAGATGTGTCTAGCATTAAGTCAGAATGGTGTCAAGGGCCCTTCTTGAACACCGGCTGCTTCTCAGAGAAACTGGTCCTAAAGCCCTAGTCTATTACAGTCCATGCCCAAAAGGCAGACATTTAAGGCTTAAAGGAGGATGGAGAATAAAGCTGCATTAGATTTTTTAATGTTTCTGAGCCAGGAGACCCAGGGGAAGAAATTCTCTGGTGATCCAAATGTCCTTCCCTCTCCCCTCCCACCAACCTTCTTTTGGACTTCCTGATTAAGGTGCTGCCACAATACCTATGAAGTCCTACCGTTGGGCTGCTTTCCTGATAAACCATTCATCACTGCTCTGGCCTGTTCTAGCTATGGAAAAGCTATAATAGACTAATGAAACCATTAAATTAAGAAGTATGTATGTTACAGGAAGTAATGTACCAAGGGAAGGCATGCAGTGGGGGCAGGGGAGTAAAGACGGAACCACCCGCAGAACAGAGTACTCAGTATAATGAAGTCTGCAAATGTATCAGCTCCCTCCTCCCCTGCAAAGAAGACACGCCCCCCCATACAACTCTTTAATTTAAACCCCCCTTTTTTTTAAAGCAGGAAAACATTGTAACTGATTTGAAAGCATACTTAACCTAGATCTGGATGAAGGTATTTTGTTTTTTAAAATTGCTAAGGCTCAGATGGAAGTATTTTGCTTTTTAAAATTGGTAAGTTGTGTGTAAACCAGGTAATAGTTCTCACATTTTACTGAGAAAATTGTATTCACCTGCCACCGTTAGTATTTCTGCTACTCTGGAATAATCTATTTTAATTCCTTTCTTTCTATGCTCTCTATGTTCTCTGTTAGCCTTAAAATAACCAAATGTCTAAGTGGGGCAGGCTGCCCTGAGTTCCTATTGGCATGCCTTACCAGTCTAGAGAGGAAAACAGTTATGCTCTTCCTTGTGTTAAACAAAAGACTCTTTTTTTTGTCCTTCTTTCGTTCTTTTCTCTTTTTTAGAGAGAGAGCGAGCACTGGGGAGTTAGAGGGAGACAGAAAGAGAGAATCTTAAGCAAGCTCCATGCTCAGTGAAGAGCCCAACATGGGCTCCATCCCACAACCTGAGATCATGACCTGAGCTGAAATCAAGTGTTGGATGCTTAGCTGACTGAGCCACCCAGGCGCCCCACAGACTCCTCTTTTTGGCAGAACATCTCACATTTCACTTGATAGCATCCATGATCCAGGATGAAAGAACATGTCACATAACTTCCTAAACTTTCCGGAGTCTCTCTTTAGCAAAAGGTAAGTAACAAGGGGCAGAGGTTGCCACCAAATCACTCGGACCTTTCTTTGTCCAAAACCACTGCGGCGTTCCACAGATAAAAGGTCATTTGTTCTGTGAAATCAATAAAGGAGGCAAGCCTAATTTCTCTCCATCAGGAAACATGATGTTACTGAAAACCCTGAGTTTGATTTTCTTCTTCATTTCAGTCCTGATTGCATCATGATTCTGGCCCTTCTTTTCTGCCAACCACCTGCACTGGCTGCCAAATACCACCTGGGAGAAAGGCTAGCCAAAACCTGGGGTACAAACTACGGAATCCAGGCAGGTATCATAAATGAGTGAAGGGAGCAGGAATACTGCAACAGTGAGTAATGGGACCCGCAGTGACTGATGCAGCGTAAACCAGGTGTTGCTATGAAGAAATGCTTCCCTGCATGGCCGGATTGTCTGACTTTTTTTAAAGAGAAGAGAAATATGGAATTTATTGAGAGTGAAATCTCCAGATGGTTAAATACTGGCTAAATTTTTTAAAACATGGTACAGGCAAACAAAATTCAGCTGCCTACCAGATCGAGCCCTTGGGATGCCATTTGTGATTTCTGCTTGAAATCCATTTACAGCTCAACTCAAATGGGGAGTCGGCTGACTAATTAGAAGTGTTAGTAGGAAGATCAAGAATGGTGGAGAGCCAGCACGAGATCTGCCTATAATTGGACCAACTGGGGAGAAATTCAACCTGCACATCCACACAGGCCTGCAGATTGAGCAAATCCCAGGATTCTACCTATGGGAATGGTTTCAAACGTCTCTTATCCTAAAAGTAGGAATATGGGGGTAATTAGCCCAAAGAGGTCAAAACTAAGAGACGTAGCTGAAGAGGTTAAAAAAGGGAAGTTGTAAGTTCAGATAGCCCTCGTTTAGACGAGGATGCTTTTATGGACTGAACATTTGTGTCCCTTCAAAATTCCTGTGTTGAAGCCCTCATCCCCAATGTGATGGTATTTGAAGGTGTGGCTTTTGGGAGTTAATTGGGTTTGGATGAGTTCATGGGGGTGGAGTCCCGCTGGGATTGGCTGGTGGCGTGGCATACATGTGCTTGCCCGCCCTCCCTCTTCCTGTGTCCCTCTCCCTCTCTGCCATGCAAAGATACAACAAGAAAGCAAACACCTGTAAACTGGGAAAAGGGCCCTCACTAAGAACGGACCATGCTGTCACCCTAATCACAAACCTCCAACCTCCAGAACTATGAGAAATAAATGTTTATTGTTTAAGCCACCCAGTCTATGATACTCTGTTATAGCAGCCTAAACTGATTAAAGACATATGCTAAGCAGGATTTATCACACCTGCCAGTTCCAATGGACTGGGCCAAGAGGCTGCTGGGGTGGCTGAGAAGCTGAGAGGAAAGAGTGCTAAGGATCATGGTACCTTGAGTGCAGGGATTTCGTTATCCCTGCCCTAAAAGAGCCTAAGATTTGGGGCGCCTGGGTGGCTCAGTCGGTTAAGCATCTGCTTTCAGCTCAAGTCATGATCTCGGGGTCCTGGAATCGAGCCCCGCAAGGGGCTCCCTGCTCAATGGGGAGTCTGCCTCTCCCTCTGCCCCTCCCTCTGCTTGTGCTCTCTCTCAAATAAAGTCTTTTTTAAAAAATAAAAGAGCCTAACGACTAAGCCACCCAGGCTCCCCTCTTCAATAAATGGTGCTGGGAAAATTGGACAGCTACATGCAAAAGAATGAAACTTGACCACTCTCTCACACCATACACAAAGATAAACTCCTAATGGATGAAAGACCTTGATGTGAGACAGGAATCCATCAAAATCCTAGAGGAGAACATAGGCAGCAACCTTTACAACATCGGCCACAGCAACCTTTTTCATGACACATCTCCAAAAGCAAGAGAAAGAAAAGAAAAAATGAACTTGTGGGACTTCATCAAGATAAAAAGCTTCTGCACAGCCAAGGAAACAGTCAAAAAACCTAAGGCAGCCCACGGGATGGGAGAAGATATTTGCAAATGACACTACAGATAAAAGATTAGTATCCAAGATCTACAAAGAACTTCTCAAACTCAATAAGCGAGAAACAAATAATCAAATCAAAAAACGGGCAGAAGATATGAACAGACACTTTTCCAATGATGACATCCAAATGGCTAACAGACACATGAAAAAATGTTCAAAATCATTAGCCATCAGGGAAATTCAAATCAAAACCACATTGAGATACCACCTTACACCAGTCAGAATGGCAAAAATTGACAAGGCAAGAAACAACAAATGTTGGAGAGGATGTGGAGAAAGGGGATCCCTCCTACATTGTTGGTGGGAATACAGATTGGTACAGCCACTCTGGAAAACAGTGTGGAGGTCCCTTAAAAAGTTAAAAATTGAGCTACCCTATGATCCAGCCATTGCACTACTGGGTATTTACCCCAAAGATACAGACATAGTGAAGAGAAGGGCCATATGCACCTTAACGTTCATAGAAGCATTGTCAACAAATAGCTAAATCATGGAAGGACCCGAGATGCCCTTCAACAGATGACTGGATTAAGAAGCTGTGGTCCATATATACAATGGAATATTACTGAGCCATCAAAAAGAACGATTTCACAACACTTGCAGCAACATGGACTGGACTGGAGGAGATTATGCTAGGTGAAATAAGTCAAGCAGAGAAAGACAATTATCATATGGTTTCACTCATTTATGGACCATAAGAAATAGGAAGATTGGTAGGAGAAGGAAGGGAAGAATGAAGGGTGGGGAAACAGAAGGGGGAATGAACCATGAGAGACTATGGACTCTGGGAAACAAACTGAGGGCTTCAGAGGGGAGGGGGTGGGATTGGGATAGGCCGGTGATGGGTATCAAGGAGGGCACATATTGCATGGTGCACTGGGTGTTATATGCACTTAATGAATCATGGAACATTACATCAAAAACTAGGGATGTAGTGTATGGTGACTAACATAACATAATAAAAAATTATTATAAAAAAATAAAAATAAAATAAAATAATAAAAATAAAAAAATAAAAAATAAAAGAGCCTAAGATTTGAGGGATTACCGCTTAGTTCTTACTTAGGTGGGCAGGAGTTCCAGTTCTACAACAAAACCATGGGCCTTCGGAAGTCCCCTGCCTGGTATCTTTAAGTCATGTGTATAGAGATTCTATAGAATCCATCAGAATATGGACTTGCATCATGCATTTTGAAACAATAATGAACATTCATCACATTGGAAAGAGCAGTTAAAAATATAGATTCTAAATTGAACAATTCAGTATCTGTCACTAAAGAGCAAAATACTAAGTGATAATATGTATAAAGGTATTATCTGCCCCATACCTGGCCCTTAATATTGAAATATTAGAATTAGGTGACTCTTTTATTTACTCTTTGGAAATCCACTGAAGTGGATGCAGGAGTGCACTACTCACATTCCCCTCCAGGACCTAGCAATTCACTCTCCAGCTGCTGGGAGTATTGGCTACTGATGGCTCACAGCTGAGTCCTATCCAGGACCTTCCTTCAGCCACAGAGCTGCTCCTGGAGGCAGCTCCATTCAATGGCTCATCAAAGGAGGATAAAAAGTCTTGACCTCCCTTGCTTCAACTGGAACAACTTAGAAGGGCCATCCTAGTTCCAGAGCTCCCATAAGATCACCTGAAGCCTCTGTTGCAACTACCTCAGTTCAATACCTCCTCTGTCCTATCCTACCTCCTTCACTCTCCATTCTGCACATAAATCTCAGAATCTGTTTCCTGGAAAGTGACATACAACATGGATCAAGTTGAAATATATATGGAATAATAAAATATCAAAGGCACTGTATGCCAGGCAAATTTTAAATGACTTTCATATTTTCAAATTGAAAATTAGGGAATTAAGAAAGATATATAAATTTTAATGAAAAATGTTTCCATTTGTCCATAATATCAGCTTTACCTATGTGTAAAAAAAATGTTGTTTGGGGCGCCTGGGTGGCACAGCGGTTAAGTGTCTGCCTTCGGCTCAGGGCGTGATCCCGGCGTTATGGAATCGAGCCCCACATCAGGCTCCTCTGCTATGAGCCTGCTTCTTCCTCTCCCACTCCCCCTGCTTGTGTTCCCTCTCTCGATGGCTGTCTCTATCTCTGTCGAATAAATAAATAAAATCTTTAAAAAAAAATGTTGTTTCACTCTATCCAGGATACCTCTTTGTTCATTTGGAGGACTTCTCCCCACTCCAGGAGATTTGAGGAGCAGGTGCCAACTGTGGTACCCGAGTCCCTGGAGGCAGGAGTAGGCAAGCGACTCTGGTCTGATCGATCTATAGATTAGTCCAAGAAAGGGCATGTGACCAAAGCAGAGCCAAGCAGAGTCATTCCATGAGATTTAATGGTGCACATCAAAAAAGACAGGTTCTTTCTTCTTGTATCATAAGCTATGATAATGTAAGCTTGGAGCTGCTAGTGGCCACTCCCATTTACAGTAGAAGAGAATAAGGCTGACACGTAGAGAGAAAGAGAGCCAAGAGACGAAGAGATAAAGAAGACAAAACTGTCTATGCCCTTGCATCCAACTGTGCCTGAAGTCAGAACCTTGGACAACCCAGTTATACAAGCCAAAAATATTCCCCTTCATTTTGCTTGAGCTGCGTTGAGTTGGGATGTCTATCATTTGCAACTGATGGAGTCCTGACTAATTCATTGCATTAATCATCCAGAGACAGAGTAAAATAAAACCAAATAACAATCAGGATCGTCATAACAGCGAAGTAGAGGTCCCAAGAGTGCTACCAAACCTAAGCAAAGAAATGCAGTCATGAAAAAGAGAGGATGAATTCTGGGGAAGCTCTTGGTGAAAAACGCAAACCTAGAAGCACTACTAATCTAGGCAGAATATACAATAAAATATAGGCAGAAATAAAATGGGGTTTGCAGTGTAAAAAAAAGTCACTGATGACCCACGAAATAAAACAAATGGGACAATAAAAACTCCACCTGGTATTCTTGGAGCGGAAGAAACAAAGTGTTGAGTTGGGGTCAGGAGAGATGGAGGAGGGAGGCCTGACCCCCTGGGGGCTGAGACTAGGAAGGCTGATGACGGAGGAGGGTGCTCAGGCAGGCGGTCTGAAGGAAGGGGCTGTCAGACTCATGTCAGACTCATGGTAGCAGAGGGGCCTTCCACATCAAGAAGGAAGCAGGTGATGAGGCTCACTGGTTTACCCACATCCTGCAGTTTATAAGAGGCAGATTACCTGTGAAGCTAACAGAAATTAAGATTCAGTTCCTCTCACTTGGAGAAGCCCCTTGATACCGTGAGGAGCTCCTGTAATTTGCTTACGTGGTCATATGTGCTCATAAAATTTGCAAAGTAAGATATGTTAGCCATTGTTGGTTAATAAGAAGTTTAAGACGTTCTTCCTAATCTGATTTCCCCTCTTTCATCTTGACCCTTGTGTTCTGTGGTGTTAAAGTGGTAATGAGCATCCTGGAGATCCAGCTAAGGAGACGTTGAGTTGGGGATTTAACGGATTACAGTCCGTTAAATGCAAGGTCTCTTCCATGTGCAGTTACGCCAGTATCGCTTACCACCCTGGCGTAGGAATGTCTTCCAGGAACGCTCCTCTCACCCACTTTGCTGGCTCGGAGGTGCTAGAGCCATGTGAGAGTGTCCTTTGCCAACTGACACCAGACATACGTGGGTATGGGAGAAGAAATGCCTTCAGAAATAGAGCCAGAGAGTAGTTATATGAGCTATCCTTCCAATCATCAGATGTAGAAAATTATGAGAGGATCCAGCTCTCATCACACGTAGTCAAGAACAGAATTTGCCTCTCCTGGGGTGCCTGGGTGGCTCAGTCATTAAGTGTCTACCTTTGGCTCAGGGTGTGATCCGGGGTGCTGGGATCGAGCCCCGCATCGGGCTCCTCTGCTGGGAGCCTGCTTCTTCCTCTCCCACTCCCCCTGCTTGTGTTCCCTCTCGCTGGCTGTCTCTCTCTCTCTCTCTCTCTCTCTGTCAAATAAATAAATAGAATCTTTGGGAAAAAAAAAAAAAGAATTTGCCTCTCCTGTCAGCAATAAACTCAGTAATGCAAGGTACACAATTACTATATATTTTCTAGAATTCTGGTAATGATCATGTGATTTAGGATATATAGGACCCCTTGTGTGTAAAGGCACAAATCTTAAGCAGTACTACAAATAGCTGGGACTTCCACATGACAAGTTGTATGCTGTATGCATTTTCACAAAAATACTGAATCAAGTCATCCATTTTATGCATCTACAAACCACAACGTGAATGAGAATACCACAAAATTCATATACTCTAGAGAGGGCTTTAGCAACAAAATGGTTAATGGTTATCATTTCGAAGAATATTTAGTACTAGTCCTTGCACAAGAAAATTTCAAATGTTCTGAAGTCTTACAGGTCTTCAAGGAAAGAAACTGAGTGAAGTCCCTCCCAAATTTAAAAACAATCCTAAAAATGTATGTGACGTTGCAATAATAATTTCTGAAGTTCAAAAAAAAAGTTCTCTAAATGATCAATAAGGGAAAAATTTTTGTCAACCATATTAAATGGAAATTATCTTTGAGGAAATAGTTTTTCTCTACAGAAAACTTCACAAAATTGTCATTTGAGAAGGCAAAGTGTTTGCAGCTAGAAAATATTGGAGGAAAAGTATTATAGAAATATGCCAAGCAGATAATTAATGACGGGTCTAATTAATGTTCTCTTTCTAGGTTTTGTGATGCTTGTGGTATTTTCAATTTTATCATTTATTTTGATTTGTACTATCAATCTAAACAGATATACACATTCATACCAAATTTTTTATTTTTTGGCAAGGACCCCACCCGTCCCCCAGACTGTATAAACATCATGCCCCAGAAAACTTGTTCCTGAGGTTGGATTTCCTCCACTGGACAAGAGACAAAGGTTAGAGGGGAAGACGCCTTGAACCAGCCCCTCTGGTCCCACCCAGTAACCATGGCAAAGGTCTAAATTTTTGTTATCTGCATTCAGACCCAGATGAGTAGATTTTGTGCTTATTCAAGAGACTTATTCCGTCCCACAACATCTTTCTACCTGCTTTCTGAAATTCACCCAGTACCTGGGAATAGAGAAACCCATTTTTCTACTATTCAGCTTAAAATGCAAATGTTTGCTTTAATTAAATCTTCAGTGTAAATGAGTCTCATTTCTCGTTCTTTGTAAGGTGTTGGGGGGGGTTGTTGGGTGGGAGTGGACAACAGGAACTGAGGGAGGAGAAGGGAAGTTGAAGAGAGAGAGCAGGGAGGAGGATGGAGAGGGAGGACCATCCCTATCTGGGGGAGATGGAAGGATACAGATAAGAAAAGCCTGGGAACAGGGAACAACTTTTGTCCCCTTACCTACAGCGCAGCGGTACCAAGGGGAGCTGTGCACAGGGGTTTGCCAGCGCGGTAACAAGGCTGCATGATTTATGAAGTGTTTCTGAGCCCAGCCCCACATCCCATAGAGAAGGTTCATTCCCCCAGGGATTCGTTAATCAAGGAGCACTGTACAAACACCACTTCCTGTGGGATGTTAATAGTGTCTAAAGCAGGAGACAGCGAGAGAGCAGGGAATCATTGTTTAGGGGAGAGAGAAATTAGCTCAAAGCTGAAAAATAATACTCACCTTGTTGTAGAAAAGGCCCCTTTGCTAACAAGTGAATAACAAGCAACTTTCTTATGTAAGCATTTTGACATCTGAAAAGTAGACTCTGTACTTAACTAAAAAGTAAATACTTTCTTCCAGCTCCCAAGCTTCTTGTTCTTAATGTTCGTAGTACCATGGAGCAGGCTGTTCTAGCCGATTCCAGACCGAGAGCGGGACTTTGGCAGTTTCTTTACATGAGTTGTTTGTGTACGTGAGCTATTAGGTATAGAGGAGAAAGACGGGGCTTTTAGGGAGATGACGTGTCACCTGGCCCTACTCCCCTGGCCTGGCTTGCAGGCTTAGAGGGGAGGGGTGGGGCCGGAAGTGGAAGGAGCTCTCTCCAGGAAAGGTGCTTCGCAGCTGAGGGGAGAAATATACTTGGTTCAGGAGCATCAGTGCAGAGTGGCACTCAAAAGTCAACTGTGCAGGTAACACACTGGCAAGGAAGAGTCGGAGCAGTGAAATGGGATGGGAGAGAAGACGAGGTGACTGAAGCTGGTAGACAGACGCATGAGCCAGTTGCCAAGCTGGCCTTGTCATCTGTTTGGCCTTATTCCCCTTGACCTATCCGCTAACTCGATCTTACCATTCATAAGACCAGGAGAAATGAGATCCCCAAGGAAAAGAAGACAAGACCCCCCATACCTGAAACTAACTGCCTATGCAGTCACTCTGAGAAGAGGGCAGCCCAGAGCCATCTCATCACACCCGTTACAGCATAGGGAATAATCCAGTAGTATGGACAATGAGATCGGGACTCTCAGAGCCTAAATACAGAGAATCCAGAGATAAATTTTAAGAGGGAGACTCTAGGAGTCTCCACTGAAAAAGCCAACCTCAGTGTTTTTGACTTAACCCCCAACCTTGGTGCGAAGTGGAGAGAGGGGAGAAGAGCTTAGTACTCATTCTCCAGGACTGAGATTTTCAGTGGGTCTATGGAATCAGACAGACCCCCTTAGGTAACACTGGGGCTGGATGAAGGACAAATCTCTTCATTCTGTCCTCCAATCTCCAGCTCTCTGGAACACTGTTGTATTAGTCAAGGCTCCTATGGTTGCAAACGGCAGAAACTCACTGAAACTGACATTCGCCACTAAAATTGGAGAGGGGGAGAGAGGAGATTATTCGTGCATATCATTGAGATGTCATTACTTATCTTTAGGCTGGGCTAAATAAAGGGGCTCAGATGATTTTGTTAGGATACTGTCTCTAACTCTTGGTGGCTCTCTTCTCTTGAGCCAACATGGTGGCAAAAAAGGCCCTAGAGATTCCATATTTACACAGACTTCAGAGTCTGCAATCTCAGACAAAGAGAGACTCTTTTTTCCAAAATGTTAGCAAAGGTAGCAAGTGGCTTCTCAATGATCAGGCTTGGGCCATGTGGCCATTCCTGTACCAATCACCATATTCCACAGAACGAGATTGGTCAGTTGGAAATGGGAATGAGACCAACTTCACCTAAAGCACATGGACTGAAAGTGGGGGTGATTCTCCAATGGAAAACTGGGAAGTGATGTCACAATATGAGAGAAGAAAAGCTGGGCAAGCAAAATAGTTATGCACTATGATGTTATGAACATAAGATCTAATTTAAATGATCAGAAATGGCAAGTTTGAAGGAGACAGGAGTTACCGAAAATATTCACCGTGGATGTGTGAAAGAGAGAAGGGTATACCACAGCTATTTTGGGGAAGCAAAAAAGAGTGACATTATGGGCCAGCTGTGCTCGCTCTAGTCTCAGGTCTTTTGGGTTTCCACCGGCAAACAAAGCCACTTTCTTCTTCAACCTCCTCCCTTTCCTCATTGGCTGCATGACTCATGGGCTATATGTTCTGATTATGACAACAGGGGTGTCTTCCATGCCCACTGTCATATTCTAGCCAGGACTGTCCTGTCCTCGGCTCCGTTAACGAAGAGGGAGCACTAGACTCTTCCTTGCCCAGGGGTAGCCACTGACTGGAGAAGAGACGCACATGACACAAGAGTGGTCCGTCTACTGGCTAGCAGGTGACTCCATGACGTGTCTTGGAGGCAACAGTAATTAACCAAACCAATCCTACTGGGAAGCTGGAAAAGTACCCTGTTCCTGTGGCAGTCTCTAGTCTACATGACTCCTCACATTAACCAGCGCCCCTTTTTCTCCTGAGAGGTTCTTAAGTTTTGTCACTTCAGGGGCGCCTGGGTGGCACAGCGGTTAAGCGTCTGCCTTCGGCTCAGGGCGTGATCCCGGCGTTATGGGATCGAGCCCCACATCAGGCTCCTCCGCTATGAGCCTGCTTCTTCCTCTCCCACTCCCCCTGCTTGTGTTCCCTCTCTCTCTGGCTGTCTCTCTCGCTGTCGAATAAATAAATAAAATCTTTAAAAAAAAAAAAAAAGTTTTGTCACTTCAATGTAAACCTCTAACACGGAGCAATGACTCACCACACCTTAGAGGCAGCAGCTTTTGTTGTTCTAAGTCCTCCCTGATGACAGGCTAAGGCACAGAGAAGCCCAGAGAAGGACACCACTATAGTAAATTCTCCATGTTGTTTTCGGGAAACATGGATACTTGCGATGGCAGACAACATATGCACACACAGCAGCAGCTTTGGACCCCATCAAAGGCAACTGTGTGTACATCAGACTCTCTCCAGGTCAGGAAAATGGACCAGAACACCCAAAAGGGTGGAAGGGGGAGAAGGTCAGGACATCCAACAGTGCACAGCCCTTACTCAAAAACAGTGGCTTGTTAGAAAACATCACAGCTGAAGCAAGATGGAAAGGTGCATCAGAGCACCTACATTTGCCCTGGAAGATAGGTATGTTTCAGGAAAAAAAGAAAAAGAAAAAAAAAAAAAGACAGAGAAAGCTATGGATAAGTACAAGTATAATAAATTAGACAGAAAGACATTGCTCCCAGCCGTATAATATATGAATTTCCCCAATTTGTCAGCTTGTCAAGAAGGGAATCTTGATTCCTCTCTCTCAACGTCCAACCTTTCCTGCCTAGTTAACATTTATAGGTGCAGGCAGAGAAGAGGTGAGAGTAACATTTGATAAGTGCTGGGCGAACACTGCTTTAGAAAAGCACATTAACCCTTTTACCTCTTCCAGCTCCTATGGGGGAGATAGAACAGGTGGGCTTAATTGGCTCTGAACAAAGTCCCTGCAATTCCCTAGAAAGCTATGCAAGCAGATGTCACTCTCTGGCACTAAGTGTTAAAGAGGTGTCTTTGTAACAAGCCCAGTGAAAGGTGGATAGAAGATTTGTTTTAATGAACCTACACTTCCACCCTCACTTTACAGACATTTGAGGACACCCTTTCCCAGGAAAAAAGACAAAGTACTTACTATAAAAAGTTTACAATTAAGTTCTAAGTGTACCACGTAAGGGTTGAGATTAATTTAAATGGCATCTTATCAGAACAGTAATTCCACAAAAATTACCCCCCCCAACCAGTTCTCTCTCACATCCTTGATCTTTTTTTTTCAAGATTTGTTTATTTATTTGAGAACAAGAGACTGAGAGAGAGAGCGTGCACAAGTGGGATGGGCAGAGACAGTAGGAGAGAGAAACTCAAGAAGAATCCCCACTGATTGTGAAGCCCGATGTGGGGCTAGATCTCACAGCTCCCTGAAGCCAGGACCTGAGCTGAAACCAAGAGTCAGAGGCCCAACCAACTGTGCCACCCACGAGCCCCAGATGGGAATCTGGATATTTGGTTTGGTTTGGTTTGGTTTGGGGTGTGTGTGTGTGTGTGTGTGTGTGTGTGTGTGTGTGTGTGTTGAGAGAGAGAGAGAGAGAGCACTAGTGGAGGGGAGGGGCAGAAGGAGAGGGAGAGAGAATCTCAAGCAGGCTCCACACACGGCGCATCCAGAACTGAGCCAACTAGGCGCCCCTCACACTCCCTGATCTTTAATGCTAGTTCATGTTTTCTTTCGGTACTGGGGAAAGACCATTTTTGTGAGGAAACAAAAGTTCTGGATTTGAGTTCTGTTTTCATCATCTATAATATGTATGATCCTGGGGATATCCGCTATCTATTCTGAGCCTCTGTTTTCCTTCACCATTAAGTAGGACAACTTTATGCTATGCATTGCCTCACAGTTTACCATAAGGACCGAGTGTTTTTATCTGCCAGACATTTGCCAGGTACCCTCTTTGTATCAGCATGGGTGTCCAGGTGAGAAGGATATGAAGGAATACAGATTTGAACTAGACTCACCTCTGACGCTTGGGAACTCACTGGGAAACCAACATACAGGAATGTGTTCTGTGGACAGAAGAGCACTTCACAAAGGGAAGCCACTTCCATTTCCTGTTGCACAACCTGTGGTCATCCTCTAGATTTATCCTTCTAGGTAGTGTTAGTCTACTTACTCTTGGCCCAACTCCTTTCTTCTAACTCACTTCTAGGTATGGCTTCTAAATGAGCTTCCCTTGAGAGCAGAGAAGTTTCCAGTTTCTCTTGCAGGCTAATCTTTATTGAAGAGAATTCCTGAAAAGGGAAGCTCTTCTACTTTGAGACTCTATTCCTGGGTCCAGGATAGATTCTCGAACCAAGATGAGCCAATGTCCAGACACAGCAACTATCCAGGAATTCAGAACTTAGACATTGAAGGAGGGACGTGAAGGGGTGGCTTGTAAACAGCCAACTCCAGAATGGAAATTTGTCACTTTAACAGGTGTGTCCCCAGAGCTGCCCCCCTCTCTGTCTGGGAGAGCTCCCGGCACTGTCTGTTTTATTTCCATTAGCATGAGTGGGGATCTGTTCCTTGTGAACAAATAATCTGTCTGACATCCTCTCCCAGACAAGCATGGCCCTTGGGCACTGGCCCCAGGCTAGCCTACAATGCCCCAGGTGTCTGGGTTTAGCCCAAAAATGACCTATGTGTCCGTGTACTGCAGCACATAAAGCTGTAGTTGTTTTTAAAAATGGAAAACATGTAAGAGAACAAGCTATTGTGGAGCTAATCCAGTATAAATGGTCCCCTGGTGTAAAGAATCGGCTGAAACCAGGGTCAACAACGTTATCATCTGTCAAAAACATTGAACCCAAGTCAACGGTTTTAGAAGATAGAGTGCTGGTCCAAGTCATCAGACTGGCCTTCTGCCTCAGTTTCCCTGCATTACACTCCACTCTGACAGTATTACCAAAATTGGGCATTGAATTTTGGCAAGAACGTTGAGGCTCCATTGGACCCATGCTCACCCCTCTTCCATGGACATACCTCCCAGCTGCAAGATGGTGTCCCACAACACATTCACTCATTATTTATTTAACAGGAATTATTTAATGGCTATTGGATGGTAGACCCATGCTTGGCATGAAGAAGCAAGGGAGAAAAAAACCAAATCTATACTTTCAAGAGCTCTCTGAAAAGCAAAAGAAACCTACACTTTAATGAACCATCACAACATTACATGACAAACGCAGCTTTTTAAAATATGTTCAGATGGGAGAGACTAACAGCATCAGGGAGGATGACCGGAAAGGCTTTCTAGAAAAAAGCTTACTTTTGGAAACTGAATGAGTTTGTCAGGAAAATAGGGTGAAGTTAGAGGGGGAGAAAGAAGATCACTTGTGGAAGAGGGAGTAATACATCACTCAGGCCCATAACCCTTCAACCTCTGCCCCTGTCCCTCAGGATCACTCAGCATCAGGCTACACTGGCTGCTATGCTCTACTTGCTAAAACAGGTTCCCTGGACAACAACAGAACTGGCCACACCTTCCATGTCTGCACTCAGTATTTTGGATCCTTGGCTAAGAGTCCTTGCTAGTGTGTGCCTTTCTCCAGGCCTTGCCTATGGTCCTTCAGTTGAGATCCCAACAGGTTCTGCTTCTAAATTCACCTAAGTCAGCACTCTGAGGATGCAATGAAGGTCTCCTGCATGGGGACATGACCAAGAAGTAAACCAAGCCTTTGGAAGGTGGTAAGATTTCAATGGGTGGGGGAGAGAAAAAAAATTGGAGGTGGGAGGTAGAGAAAAGGCATGCTCTGTGAGAGAGTGGTGTATTCCTCACTGAGCAGGATGAGAAGAAACTAAGAGAGGGATATTTATATTGGAAAAGACACTATTTCAAAAGGAAATTTCCTGGGCAACTGTCACACAAAGGCACCAAGGACACAGCATATCCAAACAGTCCTGAGAGTGAGATTTTTGTCCCACCATGGGTCAGAGTTGAGCAACATTCTAAAGCTCCAATTTGTCCTAAGTGAACCAATGTGCAGAACTAACGAGGTCATCAATTTTTCTTCCAGCTAATGAACTCGTCAGGAAGGGTGTGATACGGGAAGATGATGAGATGAGCAACCAAACCTGATTAAATAGTTTCATCTTCATCAAAGAATCAGACACAGAACTGAAGCCCCATTATTCACTGGAAGGGGATAATTACCCAGAGGAGGCTGCCATCAGGGCTACCCCTCCCCTCACCTAAATGGCTCTACTCCTCTGGGTACAGGGAGTGGATCAGACCTGGGAATGGACATTCATTTAATTCAACAACTATTTATGGGCAACTTGCTCCATATCAGGTGTGGACCAAGAACGAAGGATGGAGATCTTATCCTTGCCTTGAAGCAGTTCATGGCTGATCTAGCACGGAAAAGCAACTAACTGGAAAATGCTATGAAAGATGCTTTCCCAGCACTTTCAACCAAATTCTGTGAGGATAAAGAAGAGTAGGAGAGTGGAAGAGGGGAGGAGACCAAGGAAGTCTTCTCATACATGGTCACCCTTGAGCTGAGCTTTAAAGGCGAGCAGAATTTCATTAGGGAAGAAAGAAGGGAACTGGAAGGATACACCAGGCTGAGGGGTGGGCTTGAGTAATGATGAGGTGGTATGATAATATCCAGCTTGCTTGGAGAAATAGTCCTTTCTTACCCCACTTGACAGACTATAAGCCATCCAAAGCCATTCATATGGGCTTGGAAGCAAAATAATCAGTTCTTTTCAAATAATCCAAATTAGACCAATCATTCTCAGACTTTTTGGAGTTGTGATCTTATTGTTTAACTCAGATTTGTGGCTACCAGAGGTGGAGGGTGGTGGGAGGCAGAATTGGAGGAAGGCAGTTAAAAGGTACAAACTTCCGTTATAAGTTAAATAAATCCTAGGGATGTCATGTCCAACAGGATGAGATGACTAGAGCTAACACTGCTGTATGACGTACAGGAAAGTTGTTCAGAGAGTAAATCTTGAGTTCTCATCACAAGAAGGAGGGTGTTTGTTTTTTCCCTTTTTTCTTTTCCTCTTTCTTTTCTTTTTATTGTATCTAGATGACAGGATGGATGTTAGCCCAACCTATTGTGGCAGTAACTTCACAATATACGTTAATCAAACTATCATGCTTCTTACCAACCAGGAAATCAGGTCTTTGGAGGCAGGATTGCTCACTACAGCCAGGTAAGACAGAAAGACATTGTGGAACTGGAGGGACTTGTTCTGGGCCTTGGTGAATGGCTGGGGCTTGGGTACATGCAGAAGAGGGAGTAGGAGGGAATTCCAGGAAGTGAAAGAAGAATGTATGGTGAGCTTAAGAAAAAGCAAACCAGTTTTACAGGAGCAAAGCCTTCCCCCATCCTTTTTGTACTGATTTAGCACTCCCCATGTGCAAAGCACTGGTGAGGGGCTGGGAGGTTATCACGTGGGTATAATGTGCGGCCCCTGCTGCAGAGAAGTTACAATCATGTGCAAAAAAGAAGGAGCAATCAAGGCATTTCATCTCCTAAGGTCATCCCATCCTCTGCTTTGACTTAAACAAGGTGAAGAGTATTGTTTCCAGGAGACCACATTTACCAATCACCTTTGCTGCCTGGTGACGGAAGGATGACACTAAGGAAGCTGATTACTCTCTCATTAGCCAGCTAATACCTTGGTAGACGTTAAATGGTGATGGTCAACAGGGATAGTGTATGTAGCTAGATAATCAGGGCCTGGCAAGCTGGACAGACATCCCAAACTTTCCTCTCCCCACTCTACACTCAAGAATTATTTTCAATCTCTTCCCCTCCCTCCTTATTGAATAGCTCTCCTTCCAATCTCCTTTGCTGCTTAACCATGACTCACAGGACTTAAGAAGAATAGAGTTACCCAAAGGGTATTTCTTAGGGAAATGTCAGAAAGGATAATAAAATGTCAGATGAAATAATGAGTCACCTTAGTTTTGAAATGCCTCCTCCAAGGAGAAATGTGTAATCGACACTTCAGTAAGCTGACAACTATCATTTATACAGAAGAACATATCTCCTCACTTTGGACTTTCCATCCTCCCCTCCTTCCTTCCCTCCCTTCCTTCCTTCCTTTCACACATTTTGTAGTAAAAACTGGTGAGCGTGGGAGGGGCATGGCAGAAGTGTACAGGAGCTGAAGGAGAGAGACTCAGGAGTCTAAACACAGCTGGGATGTGACCCAGGTTAGAGGAGCCAGAGGTCAGAAGCCTTGGGAGTGGAAGCATCTTACCTTTTCTGCCTCTGCCCAGGCAGGGCCAATTGTTTGGTCAACATGCTAAATAAATTTCATGTAAATTAGGAGCCTATACAGCTCTAGTAAGTTTCCTTGGCTTTTTCTTTTCCTACTCAAATACGGTTGGTTATTCCACAAGGAATCCATTGTGGTTCTAACTTTTGATCTGAATTATTCTAGAATAACATACATTTTCACAAATGACCTCCTGTGCCTTGAAGAGATCATTTTCTTGATAAGCCCCTTGACTCTCTTTTTGCAAGTCTGGCAGCGTAGTTTATTGGCTTTGTAACATGAAGTTCTTGCCATTAGGGACTGAGCTAAGATCACCAAACTATTTCCCATCCATCCTTAGTTGAGCTTTGAATCACAAAAGTAGTAGAAGGCCCAGCATGATATCGCCTCCGAAATGAGCAATCCCTTAATTAAACAGAAGTAAATAGAGGTTACAACGTGTTCCTTAATTAAATAGATGTAAATGCCCAATCACTCTGCTTTCCACACACATCAATTTTGCATCATCTCATTTTCCTGTTTGCCCAATGGAAATGGGAATTCTGAGGCTCTATTTTGGTCAAAATCTCCCAAGTGTGCCTGCCTAGCTACATGTTCAATCATGCATATTTACATACTTGTTTACAGAAATCTGCAGTTAGTGTCTACTCTCCCTTCTTTGGCCAGGCTTAGGAATTGCTATGAACCTGACATCAACGAGCCATCAAAGAGAAGCAGCCCTGCCTTTGCCCAACACAACATCATGACTCCTGCCTTGGAAAAAAACATACCTGAAGACATAAAGTAAAGAGTGTGATGTGAGAAGTGGCATCTAACACCAATACTGAGCCCTCTGTGTGGCACTGGATGACCTCAGAGCAACAGTGCCCCATGCCTGCTGCCTTTCTTTATACCCAGTCTCCAGTTTAGGCAAACCCCTCCTGGATTTGGGAATATAATCCATGGACGTTACGATCATCAATTTTGTGTGTCAGGTTTGGCTAGGCGATAGGGCCCCATTCGTCAAACGCTAGTCTAGATGCTGTCGCGAAGGTATTTTGTAGTTGTCAGTAACATTTATGATCAACTGGCTTTAAGTAAAAGAAATTACCCTCCATAATGTGGGTGGGCCTCATCCAATCAAGTGAAGACGTTAAGAGCGAAAATTGAGATTTCCTGGAGAAGAAGGAATTCTACAGATCAGACTGTAATCTGGCCTACACAATATTTCTCAGACTTGCCAGCCCCTACAACTGCATGAACCAATCCCTTAAAATAAATCTCTCTCTATATGCATCCTCTTGGTTCCATTTCACTGGAGAACCCCGACTGATACAAAATCTGTCTAAGATGAGAACAGCATAATTACGGTTTAGAGAAAGTAGCCCAGTCCAACCACAGCTCAAAGCGAACTCATTGAGAGTGTCCTTTATCACCGAGGTGGGAGGAGTGGGGTGGAAAGAAGAGAACCAAGTCCACACCACATAAAGCGCTGAGCACATTTAAGCGGCTTTCATCTCCTTGCTCGTTCTGG
Organism: Ailuropoda melanoleuca; assembly: GCF_002007445.2. Lineage (NCBI taxonomy): Eukaryota > Metazoa > Chordata > Mammalia > Carnivora > Ursidae > Ailuropoda > Ailuropoda melanoleuca. The sequence continues at coordinate 47,168,175 of NC_048222.1, read as the reverse complement.
TGAGGCCCATGCATTGGATGGTTATCAGAGGACAACAGTGGGTTAACAACCCTTTAACTGAGTCAAACTGTTAATTGGAACAGAATCCACCTCAATTTATTCCTAGAAACAGTTCTGCTTTTCTGAGGCATTAGGAATAAATTGAGGTGGATCCTGTTCCAATTAGAATTTATGATTAAGACCATCATTTCAGGGGGACCAGCTAAGCAAAGCCATGCACATTGGAAAATCTATATGAGTGAGGGTCTTAAACAAAAAGGTTACTTGTGAGAAGAAAGTCATAGCGACCCAACCTCCCTGGTGATTTCTCCCCAGTCCCTGAATTTCCAGTAAAGCGACCGACATTTGAAGGTTAGGTTCAAGGAGTATTTTTCATTGACTCATAGGATTTCAAAGCTAGAATAAACCTTTTATAAACGAGGGAGCTAAGTTCAGAGAGGAGAAATGACTTGTTCAACAGTGACAACAACCAGGCGTGCTCTTTGACCAGCTTCCTCTCCACTTCAGCCTCAAGAGCAAAATGAGTCAAGAGCTGAAACAACTACCTCTGGGTGGCCTCTGCTTTGTTTTTTAAAATAATTACTGAAAAGCCGATGTGCACTTTTCACTTCTGACTAGACTCAATGGGTAGACGGACAACGTGCCGACCCTGGGTTTTAGGTCCAATGTCATCATCTGAAGGGAACATCGCACGCGTGGCACCTCCCATGCGCCAAGCCGCCTGAGTAATCTAGCCATTATGACCAGAACACTCACTACTCACCCAGCACTGTGCCTCTACAATACGCCTTTACAACAACCCTAGGAGGAGGCTCCTATTTTTACTCCCTAACTACACAGAGAAAACTGAGGCACAGAGAAGTTACATAGCTTATCCAAAGGCACACAGAGAATAAATGGCATGGCTAAGGCATGACCCTGGGCAGTGTGAAGCCAGCATCAACACTCACCATTGTGCTGGGCCAGGCTAGTCTCCGCTGAATTGTGACACTCTTATCACGGTGATATTATTCTCTCCATTTGCGGATTAGAAAACCAAGTCTCAGCGAAGTGGAAGAATTGGCCTGAGATCAACACCTCAGCTGTTTCGTCCCCAGATGCTACCTCTCCAGAGCTCTTCAGTATTTTCTCTCCGATGGTCTTCACCCTCCCATCTTCTCTCTGACTGCACATGTGACTTTGACAAACCGATTTCCTGAATGAATTTTCGAATTAATGTTCTGGGTGGATTAATCCAGTTCTTCCATTGTAGAGAGAACAGGTGTGTGGGCCAACATCGTTATACGCTTCAGTCCTGAGGAAAGTACATATAGGTCATTCCTGCTAGTGTTTCCCACACTTCCTTAAAAACGATCACAAACACAAAGCTCCAGAACCCCAGCTTGTACTCAAGCATTTCTAAACCCCATGGAACTGGCCTAGAAAGCACCATGATTAACAAGTACCCCTGTATGATTCTGTTCCTCAGGGAAATTTAGGAATGCTGGATAGAAATGATCTTTTGCTACCTCCTTCAGCCCCCAAATTAAATGGCAGCACAATGTCAGAGAGACCTGGCTTTGAATATTTGGGCTTTATAAAAAAACACTCGATTTGGTCACTGCTCTGTTACTTACCAACCATACATTCTCGATTAAGTTATTTAACCTTTCGATATCTCAGTGTTCCTCTCCGTAAAATGGAAATAATAATGGTGTCTACCTCATGGCGTTGTTCCAAGGAGTAGATGAGATAAAGCATATAAAGTACCTATCACAGTGCCTGTCATGGAGGCAGGGATCAATAAATATGAAGTATTCTTGTATTGTTATTTCTAGCACTCCAGAAACTTACATTCCAGAGGATTCAGGGGGAAATTTCAGCCTTTGGCAGTAGGTACCAGAACCAATTGGTAGGGAAGGTCTCAGGAGGCTTTAGGTCCTCCTAAAATCATACCCCATACCCCTTCAGGGGCAGGTAAAACAATGATGAGTGCACCTGACCTCCAAGCTGCATGGGCCCCCACTTCTCCCTGGAACACAGAGTTCACCTCTGCAGCACCAGGTCCCATCTGAGCCTGTCAGAGTGACCACAGTTCCTATGAGGACTTGGGTCAAGTACATTGACTTTAAAGAGCTCCCACAGGTAATGGAAAGCAGAGAGCCAGGAAGGAGTGTCCACTTATGGCTGGACTGTCCCCTTAACCTCAAGAGTTGGGAAGTCTTGGGTCTGAGCTTCTCTAGCAGCTCTCAGGTCTGGCTCAGTCAGAAGTACTACCTCTAAGTCAGCTCAAGCCTAAACCCTGGACCTAAACCTGTAAGTGGGGGGAGGGCGGGGACTTATCCATTCATTCACTTCCAAAAAATTTTTTTTTCAGTCCCTACAATGGATCAGACCCTGTGCTAGCCTTCTGGATACCTGGTCCTGCCCTTCAGGAGTTTACTACCTAACAAGTAACACAGATAAACAAGCAAGGGTCACATAGTGTGAGTGGTGAGTATAACCAGAGGTAATCTGAGAGTGCTCAGAAAATTCTTTCCAATTCCATCTCAAACCCTTAACACAGCCCACAAGGGACTGGGTCACTTGGTTCCTAGCAACACCCATCAGGTCCACTTCACATCCCTCTCCCACTTGCCAACTGCATGACAACCACTAGGCTTCTTTGCTGTTCAGTGAACAGACCAAGTTCTTACCTGACTTTGGACCACACTCTATCCCCACCCCTGCCCCTCCTTTTGCCTAGACTTCTTAACTGTCCCTTCTGCAGGGAGTTTACCCTCAATCCCCAGACCAGAAGACTTCCACTCACATTTATCTTTGTATCGCAGGCACTTAGCATTGCATCTACCAGAACCACAGATATTTTGGCTGAATATTGAATAATGCATCGATTCCCTTCTCTCTCTTGTGCCATATATCCATGCAATAGATGTATCCACACCTCTGCCATCACTAAAAAAACTTTTATATCTACTCCAAGATGCCATCCTTTTGCAACAAAAATCCCAGTAGAGCCTATGAAATTATAGATGTTCTCTTGCTTGAGCCAATTCAAATTCTTATTTTTGAGTTTGGTTGCCTTCCCCTAATAGAAATAATAAAGCACTACTTTAATAGAAACATAACCAGTCAGTTTTTATACTATTGCTTGTGGTGGGTTTTTTTTTTTTTTTAAAGATTTGTTTATTTGAGAGAGAGAGAGAGAGAAAGCGTGCATGTGAGTGGGTGGGGGAGGGAGAGAGGGAGAAGGAGAATCCCAAGCAGAACCCCCCCCCACTGATGGCCCTGAGATTACTCCCTGAGCCAAAATCAAGAATGGGACACTTAACAGACTGAGCCACCCAGATGCCCTGGTTGTAGTGGAGTTTTTTTTTTTTTTAAAGATTTTATTTATTTATTCGACAGAGATAGAGACAGCCAGCGAGAGAGGGAACACAAGCAGGGGGAGTGGGAGAGGAAGAAGCAGGCTCATAGCAGAGGAGCCTGATGTGGGGCTCGATCCCATAACGCTGGGATCACGCCCTGAGCTGAAGGCAGACGCTTAACCGCTGTGCCACCCAGGCGCCCCTGTAGTGGAGTTTTTAAGAGGAAACCTTTTTCTTCTCATTACCCGGTGGTGACCTGGAGAAGATTGCTGAATTTTGGGGAATTCTGTGAGCTGAGTGTTAGACTCAGACATTATTAAAAATTATACAAACATATACTTACGTAAATTATATTAAACGCAAAGGTAATAAATATGCAAAACTCATCACTCCCTATTTATTTAAAGAGATTTTACTACTATCTACACTCGAGGTTATTCACATCTATCATTATCTGTGTGATAGGTGAACATGCTGTATAATGGTGTGCACCTGCTTCTCGTTTTCCGACTCTGCATTTAGCGACATCATGTTGGGGGCCTGAAATCAACGTGGTGGAAGCATTTACCAAGGAAATCAGCAAATGGTACAAACCAAAGCTTACTGATTTTTTTAAGGAGCTTATTTTGAAGGATTTACCAGTACATGACTGCCACTAACCAAAGATGAACAAGGTTGATCCCGATTTCCAGAAGTTTGCAGTCCGGTGGTACACACACGCGCACACACACACTCACACAGTTAAGCGTGATCCAAGGCAGAATGGCATGCATTAAATGGAGCAATGGACAGCACCCAGAAGGGGGTGGCTCAGATCTGATTGATTTGCCTTTGGATGTGGAACATAAGATGAAAAGATTCACACAGGAGACCCAGAACATCTGCTTTGCCACCTAATTTTTTTCATCCTTATTAATTCTTCAGGAAGATCTTTATGTTGGCACCAGGTTTCAGCCTGTGATCAATTCACCTTCAGGTGAGGTGCTTAACTTCTCCCTCCGTCAGATCAATATGTACAGGTCAGACTGTTTGAATATATCAGAGGGCTGGGAATGCCTCCAAAGATGGGTGCCGAGAACCAGGAAGTCATCATGGTTAGTAGTAATTTGTCCTGTTCATTGCTGGAGCTCAGTAAAGTGTGTATTGATTTTTCTGCAAAAGATTTACCAATTGAAAGCAGTAACCCCCAAAACCAAGATAAAATATGGATAGTATTAAAAATATACTGAGACTCATTTGTGTGATTATAAAGGCCAAGAAACTGTTAAACAATTTAAAAGATAGGTGGAGAGTTCTGAGCCAACCAAGCTGCTAGTAGAAGAGAGGATGTTAGGTTTTGTTCCCCCAGCACATTCTTAATGGGATTGTCAAGGTTGCTTTGTTGAACTTTAAACAGTTTTATTCCAATTTAACCTATCTGTTTGTAGCACTTGTTTTAACAGAAAAAGGTCAGCCATTTTCAGTGTTTTAATTATATGTACAAACCCATATATATATATATATNGAGTGTCCGCGCCAGCGTGTGTGCTGGGCGGGGGGGCGCTGCTGGGCGGGGGAGCGGTGGGGGGGGCTTCCTTCCCCTTCTCAAAGAGCACAGTTTCTCCAGTGTGTGCTCTGCTTCGCCTCCCTCGAATGAAGCCCAAGCATCCATCCACCTCAGAAGGCGGCACGGGCCGGGCACCGGGGCGTTCAGCTGGAGAGGGCGAGCGCGCCTAGCGTTCCAGGCGTTCCACCCGCCAGGCGGCCGTGTGCTGCGGAGGCACCGGCAACCACCAATGAACTTCCCACAAAGACAGTTTGCTTCACCCGGATCCCAATCCATAACCTTTACTGGTCTCTGTAGAGTCATTACGACCATTAGGCTGTGGACTCAGCACTGCTTTAGCTCTTAAGTTAATACAACCGAGACTTTTTTACTTTCCTATTGGGAAGGAACATGTGCAATTTTAGTGATTTCTTAGATCATTCCATAAGTAAATCAAATATTCTTTCAAGCCCAGTTATCAAAATTGTGTCCTTTGATACCACGTCTTCCATCAAACTGCAGTAATCCAGATCAACACATTTTAAACCTCTGCTATCTCCTAATATCATCCCTACTAGATAGAGTAATTAAATTTGTACTTTTTTTTTACAAGTCGTACTCAATAAATCTGAATAAATTAACAACGCATTACTAAGACTGCTACATTAAATTTGCATAGTGCATTTAATGAATATGCAGCTGCAAGTGAAAAGGTCTGCTACTGCGAACCTTCTACATTAGCATAACTACTTCCAGCATGTTTCTTAAATAATGCACTCATTTGCACATCACTGACTTGGCTAATTCTAACTTCAGTCAGGGTAGCCTTGTAATTAAGACTCTTGCTTTAATTTTTAATGAAGTTTATGTTACATCAATCCTGACAGTAATGAGGGGACATGGAAACAAAAAGGCTGCTAATAATTAAATTCACAAACCAGTTTGAGGGATAATAATTCCTGAGGAGAAATTACATGACTAATTATTAATTAAATATTCATACTATTGCACAGCCATCTCACTTAACTGCTCTTCTTGTTGGTAATAATATTGAGATGTGGATGCCTTTTGCCAACCATTCGGAGTTTAAGGTCTCTGGTTAATTTTAGTGCACCATTAATCAATATGACACAAAAAATAAAATTGTTTTAATTGGTATCATTTTATTGTGTCTAAATATTACTACAGTTGGTTTAGTTTGTGGAGAATTAATCTAGTTAGTCGGTGCCTGTTTTATGGAAACATAAATCCAGTTTATATCCATAAACATCTAATGGCAGGACAACTTGACCTTTTTTTTTGTAACATTACTGTTTACAGATAATTACATCAACTCTTTAAAAGGTTATTTAATAGCTTTGCATTCATCACAGTAAAATGAAAAACATGCAATATTATTTAACTCCAGCCTGTTCTGAGGAGGTCTCTGAGACCCCCATTTACCCCCACTGAAAAGTAAGCAATATTAATGTGTGGGTTTTTAAGAAATGTATGAGAGCTTTCTTTGAGTGTGTACAAACAGATTTACATGTTTGGGTCTGGATATCTGAATGTCTAATTCAGAACTGAGATGGGGTCTGGTTAGGAAGAAGATATTTCCCATATTCGCAACTTTCCATTGTAGGAAAACACAAGGATGGAGTTTTGATGATTCTGGATGTCAGAAATGGCAACAGTTTCCCTACAAAACACAGTAAACAAACACTACAAAACCAGAGAAATTCCTATGATGAAGCCTAATTGGCTGCAATATTTATTGTAGACATGCTTATTTTTTTCCTTCTATTTTCTAAATGGTATTTGGGTGTCTGCATTTACAACGAGGAAGTCCTGATCCGTAGGCAAGTTTAGTAAGGATGAGAAAAGGTTTACGATATTTAAATGGATAACATTAATCATTACATTAAAACAGATCATGGCATTTGTTTAAAGCTCTGATAGATTCCGGACAAGATGGTTCATGGAGACCATTATGCATATTATAAAATTAAATAGACCCAGAAAAGGGACCTTTTTATCCTGCAGGGGCATTTGGAAATTCTGAGCCAGGGCAAACATTTCATTTCGTTTTTCTAATAATTCAAACTAGTTGATTCATCAAAGTGAACCAAGTCTATGACCATAAACCATGGGGCAAGGATTCCCCTCAGCTACTCTTGTCACTTTACTACAAACTGACAGGTTTGTAGGGCATTATTACTGGGCCTGATGTGTATCTATCGCTCCCTTTTACTAAACCTTAAAAATCTTTTTAACTTTTTTTTTAATCTTCTCGTTTAAACTAACACCTGAAGGCAATTTGAAAAGACCACTCACCATGAAATAGTTTACTGCCGCGGGTCAGCATAAAGATGTCAGAGAAAATCCTGGGTCCCTGGTCCTGCTTTTTGACTCCTTCATTTGAGGAAATCCTTCTGTGTGAGAAACCCTACTTGAGCAGCAGAAAGTCCTCCAAACTGGGTGAAGTGAAGATCACGGAAGTGACCAGGCTTGCTGGCAAAACTCTGGGGTACTTGTTGGGGAGGAACATGCAGAGTCTTGCCTCTTTCTCCTTTCATTGCCACATGCATGACGTACCTGTCCCAGGTGCGGTAGGTTGAGAAAACCATCCAGCATCAAAAGGACCAGCTGATCAGAAGGACCCTATCATCTTCTTACAGGGAAGCAGCCCAAATACCAGAAAAGGTTAGGGCTTGGAAGCCAGATACATCCAGATTCTAATCTCCCTCAGCCTTAGTGAATAGCTTAATAACTTCACCTATCTGAATCATAGTTTTCTTTTCTGAATGGGGATGATCACGCCCCCTTGGCAGTTTGTTGGGAGAATTAGTCACACATGCAAGTGTTTAGCACTGTGCCAGGCTCATAAAAGACTGCACAAAATGCCAGTGATCATTATCATTATTATTTCTTCCAAGCAAGATTATCAGAAATTTTACCATTAGAGAGTCACTCCTTTGGAATAAACACCACCGTCTTAGGCTTCTTTTTAAAAATGCAAGTTGTATAACTTAAAAGGGATACCAGATAAAGCTGGAACTGGTCACCAAAGCCTTGTGTGAATTAATGTAACAGCTCCCACGCCTCTCTGCTATATATAGATCTATATATAGATCTATATATAGATCTATATATATAGATATAGATATATATATCCCTTTCCCTCCCACAGTACAAAGATTCCTACTCTGAATCCTCCCTGTGATCAATCCTGTCCACCCAATGCTGTCCTCCCTCCTTTACTCACTATAACAAAAATATTTGCTTATTTTATTTCATCATTTTGGTAATGCCATTTGTAATGGTTGTATAATGTATGATAGATTGTCATAATTTACTTAAATACCCTGTCATTGGTTGAACACTTGGGTTGTTCTAATTCTTCAGTTAGGAAGGGTACTGTAATAAAAATTTAGGAGCATGAAACCTTTATTAAACTTTTACTATTTTTTCCCTTAGAATAGAGTCCAAATGGTGGAGATTTTGCTATTATATTTCCTTGGGGAAAAAGCTTTGTCTTCCATTAAAACTTAAGCATTTCACACACATTCATGAATGCATTCGATTTTTTATTGTGAGGGGAGTGACAGAAATGCTATCCTCTTAAAGTGCATTTTCTCTACTTTTCCCTTCTTTCTCTCCATTCTCATATTTTCCCCTCAGAATCTACTTAGAAGTCAAAGCAGAAAGACCAAAGCACAAACCTTAGGAGCGCACCATCAGTGCCACTGCTTGAACACTCTAATTACAGGCTAGCTACTTTTACCTCTTGACCGGATCCTCCTCTTTGGTAAAATCATCTCAAGATCCCATCCAGTGCTAAAGATCTTTGAATCCATAGCCCTGCAATTACTCTGCTTTGCCCCAGCCCTCCTTCTTCAGGTGCACGCCTCTCTGCTTTCATAATCAGCAACTAAAAAGTTCAATCTGTTGGAACTGAGTAAATAAGTAAACAACTAAATAAATAAATTACTCTCAAGAAAAACCCTGGGTAAGTGCTTCATTATACCCAAGTTCCTTTTCTACTTCTTCCACCTGGACAGTTAAGGTTCCATAAGGTTTTCTGGAAAGTTGACAATGCCTACTTTTATAGGACATGGCGTCTCATTTTATTTTGCAAATGTACTCCTGTACCCTAAAGGGTTTAGGATTAAATTCTCAGAACGGTTCTGCCTTTGGCAGTCTTAGTTTTTTCAGAAATCATACCCCTTTCCCATTTTGCAAATCGTGACAATAAAAATAATTCTCAGTTGCCTCGTATTTCATTACTTGACAAGCACTTCTACATTTGTTATACCACTTACTCTTCCATACAAATCTGAGTGCCCATCCTTACCTTACGAAGGAGGAAACAGATGTTAGAGTTACCTGCCTAAGACATGACAGCCAGACCCCTTGAACTTGGATCCAATGACTCCAGACTCCGTTTTCTTTTTCTGGCATAGATCTACCTGGAAAGCAACCAAATAAATACACTAGGTGAACAAGATACACTCTTATTTATAGACTTCAGAAAACATAGGAAATAAGACATTTTAATTTGGGGAAATTTATGGTACTTTCCATGATTAATTAGAAAATAGACTTGCTTTACTCTGTTAAACATGAACCTATATAATAAGAAAGATAATAATTTACATAATCTAACACAAAAATACCTATTAAGAATTCACTATGTGCTACCACATGTTAAACACATTATATATGAATTATTATCTCAATTAGTCCTTATATAACAGCTCTTTGAGGAAGGAACCAATACTATTCCTATTTTACAGATAAGCAAACAGCTTTGGAGAGGTTAGTAATTTGCCAGAGTCACACAGCAGGCATGAGGGATTTATACCTGCGTCTGTTCAACTTGAGAGCTGGGGTTTACAGGCATGGTTACACATTGCTTCTCCCAATCTCTCATGACTGAAAAGCAGATCTTGGGATCAAATGCCTAACTTGAATATTCTCTGATTCGGGTTGCTGATGGGCTGGGAGATGGTATTAGGCACCACACTGCTCCCATGAGGACCTGGCTCCTTTCTCGCTACTCCCACCAGGTCTCTTCAACACCTATAGAGATAAGATAGGAGCCTGGAATCTCCAGGGCGAGCCACTTTACTACTTTTGACCAGCTCTGATGGTTAAAAATGTCTTCCTTATATTGGGCTACACCCCAGCTCCTGCTGGCTTCCACCCACTGATCCTATTTTAGCTTTGAAGCTCCACAGAAACAATCTGATATTTCCTGTAACATGAAGTTGAGACAGTAATAGTCCACTCTTTGAGTCTGCTCTTCTTCCGAATAAAAAAGTACAGTTCCTTCAGCTATTTCTCCAATGACATGGTTTCAACCTCACTACTCTGATGAACATATGTGTTTTAAACTAAACATGATTCTTTAGATGTGGTCAGCCTAGAGAAGAACAGGATTGTACCCTTCCCAATTCTAAATACTCTAAATCTGCCAAAGATGCCCACGAGCTTCCTTGCCCCCATTCTGCTAGGTCATACTGAGTTCGCAGTCTACAAAAACCCTTACCCCGTGTCACACGAGATGCTAATGAGTTACGTATCCCTAGGGCTGCACTTGTGCAAACAGTCTTCTTTAGATCACGTGCAAACATAAACTTTTACTTTCCCTGTATTACTTTATCTTGTGTTGCAGGAGGTGTGGCTCATGAGTCCGTAAGCTCCTAAGATTCTCAGTTTCATTTGGGTCATTGTAGAGAAATCTAATTCAGCCTTTGTAATAGCCACATCATGGTCTCTAGAATTAATGAGTTACAGTTTATTTACTGTCCCCTTACTGACAGGAATAAAGACATTTGTCTTGATTCTCATTTGTTTGGCCTCTATAAGCAGTGCTACAAAAAATGTACTTGTGCATATATCCTCACATACTGGTGTTTTATTTTGAAAAAATAGAGTCAAAACAGCAGTGCAAGGTCAGAGGGTGTGTATGCAATTGTAGAAACAGATTAAGAAAAAACTAGGAGAGTAAAGGAAGTCTTGAATTTTCACATAATGCACATACATTGCTTTGAAAAGCAGGAAAAAAAGGTTTAAAGAAACTAGGGAAAAATTCTCTTAAACCTTTTTTAATAAGCCTGCCTAAACAATCGTCTCTTTCTCTGCACTCCTCAAGTATTTACTATTTGCAACACTCACTATTTGTTCCACTCCTGAGGTAATTAATCACAGAGGACATGACCACCAACCCTTCAATTGTAATAATGAGCTGTCATTCAAGACTTTCATTGCCATCCACATCTTCAGGACCAGAGAGCTCAGGCTTGGAGTCAAACTCACCAGGGCTCAAATTTCAGCCATTTACCCATGTACCAAGTGTGTGGCTTTGAGGCATTACTTCGAAGCTCTAAGTTCTAGCTTCTTCAGCTCTAAAATGGGTATAATGCTTTACTTGCAAGTTTTCAGAATTAATAACAATGTATGTAAAGCCCTTGGAAGAGTACCTGGCACCTACTACTACTGGTTAGTTAACAGTTGTACATACTAACCACTACAGATATTCACAGCTAACATTACATTACTTTGCAAAGCACCTTGCATGAATTGTCTTAAAACTAAAGCTGTAACTCACACATGTAGCCACTCAATTTCAGAATAAGGTAGGTACTGTTATGACCCCTATTTTATAGATGAGAAAAGAGGATCAGAGAGGTAAAGAAAGTACTCTACGGTCACACAGCTAGTAAGTTAGAATAGGCACTGGAACCCAGTCTGATTACAGAAAGGCTTCACTCAAAGAGTGGCAATTATCATAATTACTACTAATCTTGTTGATTGTCTTAATTCCAATAGTTTTAGCAGCCATGAGACTTAATGAAACCTCAGAGTGGCCACTGGAAGAATGAGTGAGAGAAGGGTGTAGCCCCATTTTAGGCTGTAACCAGCACCCACATCCCAACAGGCTAGAGCAGCCTAGGCAGGCATCATACCGCTCCACAGTCTAGCTACGGAGTAGAGAGGGAGCGTGCCGGAGCCTGACCGTGAACATCTCTGATGTGCCAGAAGGTGGCACTGTGGTGGTGCCTGGAGAGATCTGACTGACCACAAGTGGACTGGAGCCACTAGCTGGGGTCAGTGAGATGGCTCAGTCTCAGAGGAGAGGAGTTTGGGAAGGTTTACTGTGTTCATGAGGGGACTTCAGTCCTCTGGGCTTAGGGTTCCAATCAGAAACAGAGTGAAAGCTCAGTGGTGATGACAGATCATAGCATGGGGCAGAAAGGACCACAGCTCTGAGGCCATGTGCCTTGGGGGCTCACCTGACAGATTCACAGCCCGAGGACCCCAATATCCCACCAAGAGCCAATAGCTCCTGGGCACCCGCCTCTACTACCAAAGGAAATTGGGAGTGGAAGGAACCTGTATTCACTTAGTGGATTCAAAGTCCACATCAACTTGGGACGTCTGGGTGGCTCAGTCGGTTAGCATATGCCTTTGGCTCAGGTCATGATCCCAGAGTCCTGGGACTGAGTCCCACATTGGGCTCCTTGCTCAGCGGGGAGCCTGCTTCTCCCTCTGCCTGCTGCTCACCCTGCTTGTGCTCTCTCTCACTCTCTGACAAATAAATAAATAAAATCTAAAAAAAAAAAAAAGTCTACATCGACCTTAGCCATGATTCCATAGAATATACAGACATCTCAAACTTTGGCTTCCCTACCCTGTGTTTTGCATTCTAGCAGATTTTGCCTCTTAAAATCTTCCTCTTGATTCAAAAGATTATATCAATTTAAAGTTAAAACCACAGGACACATCCCATATTGCAGATGAATAGCAAGGACAAGTCTTTCAGGTCTACTTTTTTTTTTTTAATGATTTTTTATTATGTTATGTTAGTCAACACACAGTACATCCCCGGCTTCTGATGTAAAGCTCGATGATTCATTAGTTGCGTATAACACCCAGTGCACCATGCAATACGTGCCCTCCTTACTACCCATCACCGGTCTACTTTTTCTAATGAAGCTTTGCCTGTGGTCTCTGCACCCATTCCTGTACTTTCCTGAGCTCGCTCTCTCTCGCTCAGTCTCACTCTCTCCCTCTTGGCTCTTATGGTTCAGAAAACGGCAGCATGTGAACCTCAGTGCATGTGTCTCTGTAAAGTATCCACTTCTATAACTCTCCCAACCATGGTCTAAAAATATGTCACTGCACTTGGTCTGTTAATGTTTTTAGGCTTACATTTACACTCAACACTTCAAAAGTATTGCAATAAGCCTATTGAAACTTCCAATGTAAAAGCTCAGAAATTCTAATAAGCACTAGACTATACTCACAAATAAAAACATTTCTCTGAATCCTCTGCTGAAGGATTCAGGAAGAATAATTAGAATAGAGATATTATCTCCCCAAATTAAACCAACTTCTTCTCTCTCCAAAGGTTTTCACTAAGTGCCAGGGGAAAAGTGACAGGTTACATGCCAGAGACATGAGCAGAAATCCTTTCCTAGCCACTTGCTGGCTGTGTGAGTTGGATCTTTCAGAGTCTCTTCTAAAATGGGGATATTCAAAAGCTCAAGCAGCCATTGGGAGGACTGAATGCGATGGCGTACCCGAAAGCAACAGTCTTCCTCTTCCCTTGATGGTGATTGTGTTTTGACTAGATTTCAAGATAGGGACCTTTGTTGCCACTTTTGAATGGGCCCCTTGGTAGAAGAAGACTCAGAAAGAGGACCCTTGAGTGGCTCCACCACTCACTGGGCTGTCCTGGGAAAGCCACCTTTATCTCTGTATCTCTGTTTCCTTATCTCAGAGATACGGGCTTTGATCAGGTGATCATAAATGTCTCTTCTCAATCTGTGACTTGGGGTTTAACCTTTAAATTTGGTAGCACCCCTTTGTGGATTAGCTGAACCTGTGATGAGGCAATTCTTTTCCTGTACTGGCAGGTTATCTAGCTGGTGGGTTCTGAGTCATATATGTTTTCCTTCCTGCTTTGCTCCATGCTTTCCAAGTTATGATCTCATTTAATTCTTGCAAGAACCTGGTGAGTTTGGTGAGGCAGATATTACTGTCTAGCATCATTTCATAGATGGGGAAAATGAAGCCCTGTAAGAATAGAGAGATCTGCCTCGATCACTCAAGTCCTCGGAGAAGTTCTCTGCACTCTGGGAGACCAGTGATAGTGCAGGGAACTGGTGGACCCAGAGAGCCACTTGTCACCGCTGCACTGCACCCACATTTGTCAGAGCCACTGTCATCTCTTGCCAGGCATATTGTAATCGCTGCATAACCAGATTCTCTGTGTTTACCCTTGCCCACAAACAGTTGCTTGTCAACTAGAGGCCAGAGTAATACTCTAAGAATATAAGTCAGAACATGGTCCTCCTCAGCTCAGACCCCCTCCAGGGGCTCCCATCCCTCTCAGTGTCAATCCTTACACTGGCCCCAGACCCCAAGTGTCCACCTGTGTGACATCCCTTCCTCCTACACACAACTGCCTCATTCACTCGACTACAAACTCATTAGTCTCCTTATTGGTCCTTGGATATGTCAGGCACCCTCAGGACCTTTGCACTGTAGTTCCCTTGACCTGAAATGGCCTCCTACAGATATCTAAGCACCCATCATTCCTTTATTTCCTTCAGGCCTCTACTCAAATACCACTGAATTAGAAAGGCCTTTCCTGACCACCTGTAAAAAGTTATATTACTGATAATCTTTACTTTCTAGTATTTTTTCCCCTCAGCACTTATACCTGCCAGCAGATATCATTTACTTTTTAAATGCTTACTGCTCCTAGTCTCTTTCTTCTAGAATGTATGCTCCCTGAGGGCAGGGGTATTGGGTGACATCCTGCAAGTGCTTAGAACTGTTCTGGCACACAATAAGTGTAGGATAAATATTTGTTGAACAGATAAATGAACCAAAACAGGGCCTGAGAAATATTGAAGAACAAGTGAAAATTATACATTTGCCAAGCTAAAGAAAGGAATTGGCTATCAGAAAACAGGCATTTAGCAGAGCCCCAGAATGGGGCTGTATTCACTTCCCAAAGGTGGCATGTGCATTAGTCAGTGGGAAGAATTCATGTGCAGATGACTGAACCCTGTCAAATTAAGACAAGATTGTATTCAATATGGATGAGGCTCAGAGCAGTTAGAGATATTATCATATGCATGTATCTCTGTACCTCAGCACATGCTTTTCCCTTGGCCTTCAATGCCCCCTCCCTTTTCACTCTCAGCCCCCAATCTGAGGAACTCCTATTCAACCTCCAATGCTAGTTCTAACCTGGCTTTTCTCGACCCCTCAGGCTGAATTCGCTGGTTCCCTATCTGTATTCACTACCTTGTGTCATTTTTATGGACCTATAATATTCTTTATTCTTCCTTGATAAAGTTTGACAGCTATGGTCACACTTTCAGTGCTATAACCAGGACAGTCCCGGTACACCAGGACAACTGGTCACCCTAAGTGTGAACACCCTAAGGAATCCTGTATCAGTTTTCTTTGTCTTTCCAGAATCTAAATGAGATCTGGAGTCTCAAAGGGTCAGTTAAGTGGAAAACATGCAGATATGCACTCCAGTTTTTAGGGCCTGGGCGGAGTTCTCTTTGAGCCTCTTAAAGATGATCTCTACAGCTCAGAACAAAGTGAGAAATATCAGCATAAACAAATCCTATGAGAAAAAGAAGTTCCTTTCATGCTTGCCCAGCAGGCTGGTAACCTGAAGGAGACAGCCTTAAAAAATGCAAGCCAAATACACAGGTGGTTCTCAGCCTTTAGGATCTTGCTGCTCAAAGTGTGGGACATGGACCACAAACAGCAGTGCATCTGAGACCTTCTTAGAAATGCAGAATTTCAGGCCTTCCCCTAAACCTACTGCATCAGAATCGACGTCTTAAGAAGATCCCCAGCTGATTCATACTCACAGTTAAGGTTGAGAAGCATTATTCCACAGCCTGAGGATCAATGTCAACACAGACTTCCCCAGCCTAACCCCTGCAAATGTTGATTTGGTAGGTAATTTTCGTATATAGCAAAGATTGAGAAGTGCTAGAAGTGTCTTTAACCTATTTCCTATGTTTCTCAGAATATGGTACTTGGACCACATGTATCTGATGTTTGCAAAAAGGACAGATTTCGGAGCAATACCTCAGAATATGGAATCAGAATCTTGGTTAGGCCCTGAAATCATATTTTCAATAAATTTCTCAGGGGATTCTTATGACCAAAGTTTCTGAACCTCTGCCCTTAGGAAAAGGAATGACAGAGAAGGAATAACAGGTGCTCCTGTTTTTGTATTTTTTTTAACCTGTCTTCAATTCTTTCACTAAAGACAAAACTGATATTTTGTAATATCAGTCTTTTGAAAAACCACTCTCTCTTATTTTTCAGTCCACTTGGCTTAGATATGAGTGGCTCTTCTAGAAGGAGGCACACATGCTGGGCCTAACCAATGAGATGACTTCCCCCTGCCCGCTGTGATCGCTTCAAGGTTGGGCATGTGACTCAAAAATAGTCCATGTCTAGAATTCCTGGGGAAGAGGCACTCTTTCTCCTGGCTTCCTCAGTTGTAGCATGTGAGTCTTGGGCTGCTGGCAGCCTTTGCTAATGGGTGTGGAAGCCTGCCAACACAGAAGAAAGCTGAGGCAGACGAAAGTCTAGAGAGGTCCAGAGTTGGAACGCCTGCCCATCACAGAGCCCTGAGAACCAGTAGTGTTGATCCAGTGCTTTAATGCTGACTAGAGCACAGCTTGACGTCAGGTATTAAATGAAAAATGGATTCTGTCCCCAAATAGTTTGAGAAACACTGCATTAGACAAATTTCCACAGAAATCACATCTAAGGACTTCACAGATTCTTTACCATGACAAAGCACACTGCGAGTTTCTAAGGTGTGGTGTTTTGCAAACACGGATTAAAAAAAAATCATACTGCATCTTATGGTACAGCGTCTCTTGGAAAAAGCACAAGTTAATGGTTTACAAAATGTTCCTGCACATATTTTATTTAAACCTTCCAACGGCTTTGGAGGATATCACTGTTAGTACGGGTGATGAAAATAAGGATGAGATTTTGGGTGGATTGCTCAACACTGCCAGCACACATCATTCCCCCCACCCGCCACCATGGCTGACCTCATCCCACAGGGCTCAGCCACAGAGCGGGATGGTGGGGGCGAGGCATCCCCTGATTCCGGGCATTGTGGTCTTTCCAGTGTTCTTTGCTACCTGAGGTGACATTTCCTGGAGAAAAGGTGAGCCAACGAGAGTTGGTTGGTCTGTGTGGATATAGCAAGACTACAGCGAATTATATGTACGTTAATGGATGCAAACATAATACAAATAAACTCCTGGCCTTTCTTTTTCAGGTGGCTCTTCAGAAAATCTTTGCAGAGACCTTTACCCTAGGAAATCAGAAGCCAGAAAGGGAATTGCTACAGGAACGATAAAAGGAAGTCCTAACCCATGTTTCCAATTTAAATCAAGGTTCCCAGGGGATTAAAGAAAGGGTGGTGCACAGGCATGGAGCCTAGCCTCTCTTCTCCCTGGATAACATTAATTCCGCTAATGCTATCTATGCCAGTACAACCAGACAGTCCCAGGGATTAGTTTTAAGGATTAAATTTTGGAACTTCTATCCAAATCAAACTCAAGAATGCCCCCAGATTCATCATGCGCTGGGGCAAAAATCCATCTTTCTATCCATGCTTAAAAGATCCAAAATGATAAAACTAGAAAGTAAACAGTGTGTTTTGATTTAAAACCCATGCTCTTTCCACTACACCACATGAGAAGGATTTAACAGGAAAGGATAAGGTCGAAACACCAGCTCCACTGAGATTTAGCTGTGTGGCGTCGGGCAAGACGCAAGACCTCTCTGGACCAGTTTCATCAACCAGGAAATGAAGGAAATAATGTCTGTTCCGTAGGAGTGTTGTGGACATACAATGAAACAAGGTATATGGAACTGCACTTTGAAAATCATGACATGCACATGTTCCTCATTTATACTGCTGCTACTCTTCTCCGACTAATAATAACATCACAACAGATATAAATACAAGAGTATTAGAAAAGGAAATATGAAGATACAATAAAATCAAGACTCTTCCCCCTTTACATTGTCCCTCATCTCGGTATTAGAAAAACAAATGCAATTGTCTTTCTTAAGATTTGATTGAGGAAAATGATGGCCGACATTGTCAAGGTTGCTCATCATTGACAAAGTGAGTTCACACCTATGATGTTGTTTCATTAATTCCACCGGATTTCCAAGTCTACCCTCTGCATCAGACCCAGTGCTGAGAACCAGCGAAGCCTTTTAGGCATCACACACGCCCACGGTGAAGAGGACCAAGATGAGGCAAGGCTCTGCCACGCAAGGGCATTCCACACACACAGGCGTTTGCCTGCCTTCCTAAGCCCCACACAGAATGACACAGTGGCACAAATTCTTCAAAAATTTCTTTCTTTCTTTTTTTTTTTTTACAAGGTGTCCATTAGGGGACAGTCCCGGTTTAAAATCTTTTCCCTCATTTTCTGACCAGGGGCCACGTTTTTTTATGCTAAGAATATAGTTAGCATAATTCTAGGCACTTTGAGATTTCTCATCTTTTTGTAAAATCTAATTTGGCAGTCAGCATCTGCCTTTCGGCTCTCAGAACCAAGGTGCAGCTACGGGCTCCAAGATGAACTTGGGAATTTAGTTCAACCAACATTTATTGAGTGCCCTTGAGTGGGAGGCACTCTGAAACCCCACGATCTTCGCCACGTGGGTCAGCAGCTGAGGCCAGCCATGCCAAGCGCAACCCACCCAGTGCTCCGAGCTGGCCCGCCAGGGAGCCTTCTTTGATGGAGATAACATGTAACCTCAAGAAAAACTGCGGCCCGTGTCATTACTGGCCTTTCTTTTCTGCTGGGCCGTGTGCGCCGAGGAACACAGAAATCTTTTTTATTTTAATTGTGAAACATTCCAGTTAAAAAACATCCTCGTGGCTGGCATGTTTAATTGAGCTCCTGAGAGGTTGCGTCGGTGAGACTTCGGATGAATCGCCCGCAGTCCCATTGGTCTCACCAAGAACCCATTGATGTTTCATAAATCCAAGTCGGTACAAATCTAATTGAGTTACCATGCTGAATTAGCTCACATCTAAATGGCATTCATGTCTACAAATGGAATAATTAGAGTCTAGAAAATGGGATATATCAAGTGGCATCCCAAGTGACAACAGAGAGGCATTTGTATTCATTCAATCAACTGCTTTAAAAAAAAAAAAAAAGCTGCTGTAAGACTTGACTTGGGCTGGATGATTAGATGCGGTGTATAGGCGCTTTGTTTCTCTTATTTTTTTAATATATATTTATATTTATTTGCAAGAGGCCCCTCTACTCATTCTTCAGATATGTGAAAAAAGAAATGTCAGGCCTGAAGTTATTTTTGATCACCTAATTTAAAAAAGAAAACAAGGAGAGGGTAGTCCCATTTTAGCCTACAAATCTATTTGTTTTCTATGATTGCAAATGGTGTCCTTATTTCATTCCTTTTGAGCTGTATTTTTTTTCTTCTGCATTTGCTTCTAAGTACCCTGGTTAAGATGAATTCACACCCCAGGGTGGGGGGCAGGTGGATTCTGATGTGAATGCCAGACCATCCTCTATTTGAAAAGTGCTGAAGTACTTAATCATAAAAAATAAAGTTCACATCCTGTCCAGAAAGAATCTCATTAAATGGTTTTATTTCCAAGTTATTTTAGTTGTGAAATTTTAGGATATTTGAATTTAATGCTTCTTTGATTAATAGTTCAACTCAGCAAATATTACAAACAGGAAGAAGGCATTTTGACTATGCAGGCTAATGGTTTCCTTCTAATTCACACTGTAGTCTTCAATCTCATTTACATGCTTAGTTTATTTATTACCCCAATTAAGTTTTGCAAATAGTTTGCAATGAGGTCCCCATGACCTCATAACTCACAATTACTCTTGGGATCTCCTGCCCACTTTGGCACATTTTGAATAATACTGCAATATCTTCCAGGAAAGGATTGTACTTAGAAAGTGATGGATGGTGACTGAGAGCATTCTTGTCCATAAAAGACCAGATCTGAGACATGTCTTTGGTCTGCTAACTGGTATATAGTTCTTAAACCTAAGCATTTGGAACTTTGGGGTATCACTGTTCCCTGTGGCCATTGGTTTTCTCATCTTATCCATTGACAATGTCCATTGCCTCTCTCATCAAGGGTGGGGATGCTTCAGTGTTAGAAGTCGTGCCTGCTGTAACGTCAGCCCTTGGGGCACCCATGTCGTACATGGTGTTATCTGATGGGGGCCAGAAGGATTTATGTCCCTAACCCTATTTTCACTCTCCAATTTACTTTGTCCATTAAAAATTTCAACTGGTGAAATCCAAATTAATCTCCAGTTTGCTCATAATATTATTATATCAATGTTAATTTCTTAGTTTTGACAAATGTACCATGGTTATATAAGACATTAGATTAGGAAAAGCTGGGGATACCTGGGTGGCTTAGTTGGTTGGGCATCTGACTTTTGGTTTTGGCTCAGGTCATGATCTCACGGACATAGGATCAAGCCCCATGTCGGGATCTGTGCTTAGTGTGGTTGAGTCTGCTTCACATTCTCTCTTCCCCCCTCTCTCTCATTCACTCTCTCTCTCTCTCAAATAAAAAGTAAAATCTTAAAAAGAAAGATTAGGGAAAGCTGAATGAGGGGTATATAGGGACCCTCTGTACTATCTTTGCAACTTTTCTATAGATATATAAAATTAGTTCAAAATAAAAAGTTAAAAAATCTTTCTATCTGTGATACTCAAAACTAGTGGTATCTTTATCAGAGTTCTCCTATTAAAGTCCACTCAAGAGTGGACAAACTTAAGACTGGACTGTGTTGGGGGAGGGAGAGATTTGTAGCGGGAGGAGGAAAAGGAGAGGAGGAGCCTGGTCTCAGTACTGGCTCTGACATGCACCAGCTAGGGACGTTGGAAAAGCTCCTTGATCTCTCTGTACCCTAATTTCCTCATCTGACCGAAGATGTCATCCATAATGCCACCATTTCAGAGCTCAGAAAGGAACAAATGTGAAAATAATGACTAAGCTTTAGGAAGCTAAAAAATTGTACAAATTTTTATTAACACCTTTGATTGAGGTGAGTGTCAAGGGCAAAACTGGCATATGAATGATACCTTAAGATATTATAGAAATTACTAGAAGAGTCTTTGGAGCTAATTAGACCAATCTACCTTTACAGATGAGAATCGTAGAGTGCAGAAAGTGACTCGTCCAAGGGTGATCGTCTGAAACAAAACTCACACCTCCTCATTCCCTAGCCAGTGCTCTTTCCACTGGGTTGTGATATTTCCCAATGTTGTGTTCAGGACTGGCCCTTGCCAAAGGTCAAGCAAAATGATCTGCTGGGTGTCTCCTTTCCATATTTGATTTGAAAAACAAGCCCCTCTTCTAATATTGTATTACAGTGTAAATTTCCACACCAAAAAGGCTATCCTGTGAAGGATGGTCTAGTTATCAATGCAGCGAGAACTTCTTAAAACAAAGGCAATCAGAGTACTGCATAGAAATGGAAGTTCAAAATCAGACTGATGATCTCCAGTGGCACAGAACCTGTCCTACAACTGAGATTAAACACCCTGAAATCTAAGCCTGTCTAAAACCAGAAACCCTTCCCAGTTTCTCCATTTGCTCCACAGCATCATCTCCCCACAGTTCTCCAAGTACAAAATCTTGGGAGTCGTTTTTCTCTTTTTCTGTCACTGTCTTAAGTTAACATCTTATCTGGGATCCTCTTGGGAGTGGAATGTACGTCCGACTCATCTTCACAAACTCCCCAGCACCTCCCAGGATGCCTGATGCCTTTCACCCATCAGCTGTTCAAAACTGTTGCACGAATGTGTCTACCCAAAAGCTCCTGTGAAACCTTTCAAAAGGTCAGCCTTCCTCAAGGTCCCAAGGAAAGAGGACTTCTCTCTGCTTCTTTTCACACTTGAAATCACACAACATTACAAGATAATTTAATCTACTTCGCTGCACAGTGGGCTAATGAATAGACTACTCCACATAAGTCAGATCCTGAAACAATCCTCAGAAAAGAGTCTCCCCAACTGCCAGGTTATAGGAGACCTCACTGCTAACAGTAAATTTTCCCACTGTAGATTACTATAAATTTCATTAGCACATTTGCTCTTCTAATCTGTGGATCTGTCCATTTATCAGCATACTATAATTTACCGTGTGCTATTTCCCTTGTTTGTGTTAACATCTCATATTGGTAATTCAGTCCCTGAATGTGTACTTTTTGAAATAATCAAATAATGAAATGCAAATCGGCTTAATATTTTGAATGCCATACTCAGCAAAGGTGCAGAGATATGGAAAAGTAACTTGGTTAAAATGTTAAGTAGGCTTTGTTAATTCCAAACATTGGCAGCGCACTTCAGAGTTTGCATCTGGCCCAAATAAGTGTGTCCTTCACCTGGCCTCTGCAGCAGAGAACTGACATGGCAACAGCGGCTCAGCCTACTCAGATTTCAACAGAAAACGTTTTCTCAGGAACTATGATCAAACAAGGGAAAGCTTTGGGGAAGTGTCACCTTGGCTGACAAGAATTAAGAGAATTCTGGTACAGTTTTGTGTATCCATTACCCCCTGCATTCATTTATTCAAGCCATTTGTTTATCAGAAAAGTAGAGAGATGGAATCACTAGGCAACGTGTAAGTCCCAGTCCTTGTCCAGGACGATGGAAAGAATAAAAAATTATAGGTTGCAAAAGGAAAAAATGTAGCTCTCTTCATCAAGAAAAAAAAGTTCCTGTTGCTTTTAGCTGCACCTAACAGGGACCTAAGTCAAATCACGTAATAAAAAAGGAAGCGTATGACATGATGAGGAAGTCTTGAGTTGGGCGACCCCTCAGCAGCTTGGGCTGTCATGAAGAGCCCCATTCCTTTCCCATCTTTTCCCTTTGCCCATGTCAGCATGTCATCTTTGCCTTCAGACTGGCTCCCTTCATGGGCCAACAAATAGAGGTTCATTTTCACAGGAAGAAGTGGGTCATTTCCTCCTCCAGTCTATTTGTAAGATAGGACATCATTTCTAGAAGCCTAAGGCAGATTTCCGCTCCGGTTGCATTGGCTGAAACCCAGCCACGTGCCTTCCTCTAAATTAATCACAGGCAATAGAAAAGAGATTGCCAGGCTTGAGTTAGCCTAATCAGGATTTCCCCTTGAGCTGTGGTCACATTCCCTGAGGAGTAGACACCTAAACAAACTTGAGTTTATGTCTGCAAGAAAGAAGGAAGGACCAGACTTTGGTAAGTAACCCACAGTGGAGCAGGCACTCACTCTCGAGGGCTGAGAAAGCTCCCTTGCCCTTCCCAGTGTGTGAGGTTATTGCAATAAGACGGCAGCCAAAGAGGAAGCCAGCTCTTATCAAATACTGAATCTGCTGGCACCTTGATCTTGGACTTCCAGCTTTCCAGAACTATGATAAATAAATGTTTATTGTTTATGAACCACCCATCTATGTTATTTTGTTATAGCAGCCCAAATGGACTGATACTTCTCATTGTCAAACAATGAACCGACTTCCTGATACTGTAGCGGATAATTAGGACTCCTGTGTATATTCAGAAGAGGTATGTATGTACAGACACACCCGAATGCCAGTTGATATCATTTCTTTCATTTATTGTCATCTCTCCCTAAGAGAAGGATCTACTCCACAGCAGTAAATAAAATCGAAACAGGTAGTCCTGAGTGGTGGTTTACTGAGACAGGTGTCCCCTGCACAACTTCTCAATTGATTATGAAGTCACTTGTTCTTGGTACCATCTATAACTAGGAGTTCTCCAGACTGCCAACTGGTAAGTAATGAAAATATTCTGATTTTTGTTTAATAAGAAAACCCTTCAAATTTTGTGCCAAACGTCTTCAGTGAATTCAACTTGACAGAATCTACAAAACAACATCATTAAACCTTACTCAACTAAAAATGCCAGCCTACAATTTTTGTTTACTATTTTTGGGTGGTGGTAGTGGTTGTTGTTGCTTTTTAAAGAAACTAGTCAGAGAAGCATATATCAAGTGTTCTGTCTTTTAAAACCTTCTTCTGGGATCTATAAAGATTCAGCTCAACCTCCTGCATCTCCACCCACCGGCTCAGAGGTGCTAGTTCACACTGGGACCGGGGAGCCAGCAGCTTGCAAATATCTCAAGCATCAAGGAAAAACTGAAGTACTTTCACAGGACTATAACATGGAAAAATATGCTAAGAAGCATTTCAGTAAGAGTTGCAATAAAAAATGGTTCTGATTAACTTTCAGGCAACTAATCTGAGCAATCTATTCCTAGCATAACGCTGTTTCTTTTTTTTTTAAATAATTTATTATGTTAGTCACCATACAGTATATCCTTAGTTTTTGATGTAGTGTTAAAGCTGTTTCTTGTAACCATTCCATTGTTCTTCTTTCACCAGATTGAAACTCTTCAGATGTGCCTTCTACTTTCTGCAAGATCTGTCCTTATTAAAACACAGTCTGTGGTCTTAATTTATTCAAATTTGTACTCTCTAGCCCCTGGCACACAGGGGGGCATTACTTATCAAATGGCAATGAATAGTTGTTGCGAAAGGTTGTGGGGTTTCCTGTAGGGTTAAGGTGTTTCTTGCCATGAACTGCAACATGCAGGAAACCCAATGTCAAGACAGGTTCATTGATTAACCGGGAAAATTAACTTCTTCCGCCAACATCGAAAGTGGATGTGACAACAGAAAGAAAGATATGCCTGTCCTCCAGTTTGGCTGCCAAGTGAAGCTGCTTGCTTCCCTTTAAAATTTTGCATAAAACCAACATCTCTCGCCTAGATTTAATTGTGTCCTCGAACAGAACCTGAAGTCTTTCTTTTATTATTGTAAATACCATCTCATAAATCTGAAACTAAGGCAAAACAGAGAATCGAAAGTTCAGTGATATTTAAATCAGCAAAATGTAGACCACACATTCAGCTGTGTTCACATTTTGTTAAAACGATATGCTTTAAGAACCAATTAGTAGAGTGCATTACGTATGGACACAAATACTCTGTTGTTACTCACATGCCTGCATGAGAAGATCAGGAGAAAAACCACTCAATAAGGACCCATCAGTAGCAGCCATTACTGAAATCAGCTGAGCCTCAGGCATCTCTAGCAATAGTGGGTCAGTCTTCATCACCAAGGAATGTAATGATAGCTTGCTCTCGATAGCCCATCCTGAAACATCAAATCTAATTCTGACAGTTTATATGTCTATGTCAGTATTTGTGCTTCTTACTCAGAGTGTGGTCCAAGAACCAGCAGGATCACCATTACCTGGAAACCTGATGGTCTGGATCTTAGCTCTTGTGCACACTCGTGCCCATGCACACCCTTGCACACGAACACACCTCATGCCCCCATGTCTCTGCCCCAATCACTGCTTCCACTCCCAACATACTGAATCATAATCCTCCTTTTAGAAGAACCTCAAGGGATTCAAATGCATGTTAAAGTTTGACAGGCACTGGTGTATATCACTGTAAAAGTAAATAACTTCTTTAGTGTGTCCCATTTTACTAGGTTCCACCACAAAAAGCACATAACCCAAGCGATTGTTTATCAGTATACAAAACACAGAGAGAGGAAATTTTCCCCAAGGAGGAACAGACTGAATAGTATTAACAGTGCTTTAAACTGTAATGAATTCCCAGTCTAATTCACTATGAGGTTTCAATTTATACCACATTTAGAGTACTCCAGGTTCAAGTAATCACTGCAGTAATTAGCTTACTTCCAGTCCTCCAAAATAAACCCACTAATTTTTGCAATCAGCCTTCATTTGGTTAATCACCAGTTTAATTGATTTAATTAGTTTGATCTGCAAAATTAGTCAAGTGTAAATACTGTTTTGTAAACAGAGTTTAGCTCCAAGCTGTAAGATAGGGAATTCTAATTCAAACCTAGAGTTAATAACAAAACCCACACATACAGGATTTGTCATGGAATACAGCAGTTGCAAGTTTTCAAGGCAGAGGCCCTCAGAGGGTCTGGTGAATGTTTTGGAAATGTACTATTGTAATTACAGTATTGACTAAGCTATGAGATACCTCTTCCCCCTTCCGCCAGCTAATTCTAACAGATATCACAATTACCATACAGCGATTGTGTTTTAAAGATTACAAGACAAATTCTTTCCATATCTCTTTCTAAATAAGCTGGCTCAAATAACTCTAATGTTCAGAGGGATGTTCACATTTGAATTTCATGTTATTTTTAATATGCCAAGGTTTGCCGGCTAAAGGATATTTTAGACCTTCCCTGAAACAAATTTTAATACAGTAATTGAGTTTTTTAAGCAAACATGTCTACTTATTTTAACAATATGGAATTCAAAAGACCTAGCACACACAATGTGATACAAAATACTTCTTCACTTTTTAATTGTTTTTTAATACAAATTCGACGAGATAAAAATTCCCTTTAAACACCCCCAAGTGAATTCATTCTAAGTGCTAACCTCGGTAGATTCCCTATAGAATAAGACAGTCTTTCCATTTAAAATCTCTGCCTAGTATATTGTAAATGAGGGAGGGATTAGGTAGGAAGGTAATTGTTTATAGACTGTATTTTCCCAGATTACTTCTCATTACTGAGCCACTATTAATGCTACCTCTTTGGAATTTTCCACACCTTTGCTTGATTTTTTTAAATTTAATTAGTATTATGTGAACACTTTGGGATTCAGTTAGTTGTGCTACTGACATGTTTCAACTGGATTAAAAACCATTAGGGGAAGAGTGGTGCTATAAATAATTGATCAAATTGTTGAGAATGCAAAAGACAATGAATAGGGCCACCTAGTTACAATTTTTACAACGCACTAGATGCTGAGACAGAGGCTAGGGACAGGGGCTGGGAAGCAGCCTGTGCGTGCACGTCCTATTAGCAGTCATTCATACTTTAAAAAACCGTGCATCAGTTTAGAAAAAGGGTGTGGTCTTTTTTGCTCCAGAGTGTTGAATTTATATGTAAAGCATATATTTATTGGTCCTATAACACTTCATATTGCCTCAGCAATGCTTTCTTCCAACTCAAACTTTTTCTGTAATAAGTCAGAGACCAAATATTTTAGGCTTTGCAGGAAAGCAATCAGAATCAATATGGAAATAAATGAATAGGTATGGTTGTATCCCAATAAAACTTTTTATGGCCTTTAAAATTCAAATTTCATATCATTTTTGCATGTCATGAAATATTCTTCTTTTGATTTTTTTCAAACACTTAAGGTTAAAAGCATTTTAATTCACAGGCTGTACAAAAACAGGTGGCAACCAGATTGGGCCATGGTTTCCCCACCCCTATCCCAGTTATTATGGGACAGGTAGCTCCTGAGAGTTAGTAGAGACACATTTCCAACTCTGCCATTTCAAAGTCCATTTTATAACCTGTCATTTACAATTTCGTATCAATTTCATAATGATTACTCTTTGCTTACAGAGTCACTTCACACACTAGATCCGAAAGGCATAGGGGCAGCAAGGACTTAGACGGGGGCTCAGCGGAGTTAAAGAAAAAGAAAAAAAGGTCAGAGACTTATATACAAGCATGAGATACTTACTGCACCTTTAAAAGTCTTCAGGGCAGAGTTGGGACCCCTCCACCTCCAGCTGCCTTACGTTCACTTAAACACTTTTGGTGACATTTTCCCTTTTGAATATTGTTCTAAATTAGTTTCATTTGAAGCAAAAATACTATAGTTGTGGGAAGGGGAATTGGTTGAAAATCAAAGTGCAATTCTTCCGTTCGTATTCTTCTGTAGAATGACTCTAAGCCCCCAAGTCTCTTCAGGAAGGTTCTGCAGATATACAGTTGGGTATTATTACTCATTTCCCTTTATCCTTGACAAGGCAGCTGGAACCATCGCCAATGGGGCTTGATAACTATGTTTCAATAAGCGCTTAATTTTCTACAAATTCCCCACAGGTAAAAGATGAGGAGCCTAAAATGTATTCATTTCAAATTGTTCCACTAATATTGCTAGAGAATTCCAAAAGACAAAAAAGATCATTTAAAAAAAATGAGTCTGATTTAACCCGTACCATATTAGCAGCCACGGAAGCTTGTTTGGAAATTGTTACGGCATCTTAGTGGGTGGATGACTCCGGGGAGGTCATTCAATCTCTCTGAGCCACAACAACTTTTCTGTAAAGTGGGTTCACAGAATGTGCCTTGCTGACCTTGGGACATTGCATTGATGACCTTGGGGCATTCTCACATGGGAAAACTGCGTATGGAAATGCTTTGTACAAGGGACAGTGATTCCATTAAAGCGGTTCCGTTAACACACATGTACTGAGCATCTTCTAAGCTTAGGAGGCAGAAATGAGTAAGTGGAGGAACAGTAGGCTAAGTGCTAAAAAGCAGTGCAAGCAAATGCCGTGTAGGCTGGAACACCTATATATTCCCTGGAGGGCAGCAGCCAGGGAAGTCTTGTAGGAGGAAAGAGCTAAGCAGAAGGAGGGAAGAGCATTCACAGAGTGAGCAAGGCATTGTTCTTTCATCACTCCACAGTTGATGACAACCTTTTTCTTCTCCTCCTCCCCCTCCCCCCTTCTTTTTTTAATGAAGGCTTCCTCCTCCAGCTTGGGATATGTGTCAGAAATTTCCTTCTGCAGGATTGGTATAATAAGCACTCACTCCCGACTTCTTGTTGGACTCAGGCAGGGGTACCTTAAGAAGGAAATAAACCAAAACCAGAGACAACTGCTTTGAAAATCTCTTATTGTTTCACTAGGTATGTTTAGATCTAATAAGACATGCAATTGTTACAGCTTTCCTGAACTTTTTAGGTATAACTAAGTACACATAAAACCTTCAGATTGTTTGTGTGCTATCTATATTTCCTAACAAAGAAAAAGATGTAAACTGCCGACTTTAAGCATCTTGGATATTAAAACATTCTCATGGTATTTGTGTGAAACTGGTAAAGGGGAAATGAGAAAACTGCCTTACAGATGAAACTGCCCACCTGGGAATTCCAAGTGCAAATAGCGGTAGGATTCCAGTCTTAACTTTTTTTGCCACAAAAAATCCCAAAAATTATATGCCAGAGTATATCTAGGTCAATACATATGTTTGGCCAAGCTACACAGGGCCCTGCTAAACTCCCCAATGTTTTTACAGTCAGTATACTTTTCAGATCTTGGGTGCTAATTTGTCTCATTCGCAAAAACAACTGTGAAAGCTGTTTGGTGCTTGCAATGCAATTACACTAAAGAGGTTTTGGGGTATTCTCATTAAACTGAGTCCCAGATGTTTTTGCCCTTGTGATTTGTGTTGATCTGTTCATTGTCGGTTCTAATTATCAATCAAGACGAATGAATTAGTCGTCCGCTTGGTGAAAAGCCTATTTCTGCATATGAGCAGGTCCCAAGCTAAAAGAGCCTTCAGAGAAATCTCACCTGGGAACAAGCCATTTCCTGTGCTTGCCTGCACAGACGGGTGGGACAAACAGCATTGCTCTCTAATGCGTATGTTTGACGTATATATGCAGTTTATAGCATATGTGAGTGTGCGCAAAAACACGCACACACAGATGGAGACAAACACATTTCTGGACTGACTATAGATCTCTCTGTAACCCCTGCCTCTTCTAGTACAATATTTTTGATGTGAAGACTTTCATATTAATAACATTTCCAGGGGGAAATCTCTAATTGCTGAGCCAGGAAAAAACTGTGCCCTAGGAGGCTGATTACAATATTTTAGTATGTTTGCTTCCCTTGGAGTTTCCACCAGTCTGCCCTTAACAGAGATACAAGCTACCCAGTGGGCACTCCGTACACCTCACGAAGATTAAGACTCCATGTGATAGGCATTAAACCATGCTCTCCTTTACCTCCACAGCCCTCCTGTTCACACTGGCAAGCATTCTCAAAAGCAATGCTTGCAGTCTCAGACTGGCATGATGCCACCACACATGAAGTGTGAGTCTCTTTTTATGGCTGTTTCCAATGCTCTTGGGAACAAATTGGCCATCTAACAAAGATTCTTTGAACTGGGAATTCACATGGCTTTGGATAGGAAGAAAGGTCTGTCTGGAAGGCAGAAGGAGGGGGAAATAGCACCAAGCAGCAGGTATAGTCATTTGTTAGCAAATTCCGACGCTTCCATTCGTCAGTGTATAACATTACAAAGGGGAGAAGAGCCTTTATTTCTCCAGGAACAGCAGGCAACATCACCTATCCTTTCTAAAGGAAACGCAACTGAACATTGTGTGTGTGTTGAAAAGGGAGAAATTAAGTTTGCTTCATCAAAGACATATGATAAGCATTTTCATTCAGTTCATTTGAGTCTGTGTATGTATCCATTACAATATAAATATGTTATAAATCATGTACATTATATGTATATGTATATACATGTGTGCGAGTATATATATATATGACTGTTTTTGCAAAAGGCCTGTTTTCCAGTTATCTAGGTGAGCTAACAAAAAAAAGTGTCATTAATGTACACTGACATAAATTTTAAAAATCACTGTTTTTAACATTTGGAAGATAGCTCTGGGGAAATCTTGAAATCATACAAGCCCGTCCTTGGTAGATTGGTTAGATGTTAATTTGCCTTCAGGAATGAAGGAAGCAGGCTGCATTTCTGCATGCGGGTCACTCACTAGTAAGCCATTTTTCAGCATGTAAAAAATTTTAATTCTCTTTTGTTTTAAATCAGCTAAGGGGCAAATCCTTTCCCTTGAATCAGTAAGAGCCTCTATAACTGTCACAAAACATTTTTCTAATGTCCCTTTAAAAAGTCCAGGGAAGGGGTGCCTGGGTGGTTCAGTCGTTTAAGCATCTGCCTTGGGCTCAGGTCCTGATCTCAGGGTTCCAGGATCCAGCACCCCCTCCCCACAATCGGGCTCCCTGTTCAGCGGGGAGCCTGCTTATTCTTCTCCCACTACCCCTGCTTGTGTTCCCTCTCTTGCTGTTTCTCTCGCTGTCAAATAAGTAAATAAAATCTTAAAAAAAAAAAAGTCCAGGGAACTCTGACAATGAGCGTCAAGAAGTCTTAAAAAGGTTTATAACCTTTGACCCAGTTATCCCCCTTTATTGGAAACTACTGCGAAGGAGTTAGCCTAAATACCTAAAAACTGTTTATGTACAAAGATGTTAGTTACAGTATTAATAATAACAGAGAAAATTGGAAATGGATTCCTTTATTTTGACTCATTTAGGTTAAGTAATGCAATCTCTAGTATGTTTCAGGAAAAAGATTGGAAATCCATGGACCAAAATGTTAACAGTATTTATTTCTAGGTTTGAAACTATGGGTGAGTTTTCCCACTTCCTTCTACTCTTCTATAGTTTCCAAATGGTCTATCCACAATGAGTGGTGATTATAATATGGAAATAAAGTTTAATTTGGAAAATAAATGGGCAAAGACATTTGCCATTGCTGCCAGAGGTGGTCAGCAGAGAGATGAGAGAAGTTCCGGTTTACCATTTGGCAAATTCATATTAGTCACATTCCTTTCAGGGCCAGGGTCAGATCCTAGTGTGTTGGCAGCTCAAGGAAATCACCCTTCCATTTCTAACTCTGAATAATTTTCTGTATGGGGTGGGGGATGGGGAGCGTCTGACCTGAATCTAAATTCTCAGGGAGGAGTCCATGGATAATCATCTGAGCTGGGAACATAAGATGATTCTTTCCCTGTTATTACAGAGTTCTAATTGCCTGTGGATGAGAAGAGTCCCTCAGAGGAAGATCTGGGACCCAATGAGCTGACCTTTTAAGTAAGGACTTTGGAGCTCAGCAAAGAAGAGACCAGAATACCCAGGAGGTGACTCTGCAGTGACAGATGATGCCCATGAAGAAGAGGCCCACAGGGAGCAAGCAGGATCCCAGCAGGGTCCCAGTGGGGAGATCCTGGGTGGGGGCTTAGCTAGACCTGAAACCTATCCCTGAGAAGTTTGCTGGTTTTATGTTTCCTGCATTTCTTTTGTCTATTTCCTTTTGGTTTCCCCTGGGCATGTGATAACTGTCTTCAAGGCCAAACAGACTTGAGCTGTTGCCTGTGCTCTAACCAGAGGATTAAAGCAGAACAAGTATGTCCTTGCAACCGAGCACACTAGCAGAAACAGCAGATCAAGTGCGCTTAACCTCTGCCTGTCCTTTTGAGGAAAGCCAACTGGAAGCTTTTTATATCATCATTGCTTGGTTAAGACCAAAATACCTTTTTATGAAGTCTCTTGAGTAAACTCTTACTTTGTATTTAAAATCACATGGCCATATTTTGCTATAAAATAAAAAAGTGTATTCTTAATTCAAAGTCTGAATTTCAGCTCAAGCTCGGGTCAAACTTATAGAAGTCACCTCTTCAACTCCTTGATGGAAGTGTCCTAAAGATAGCATCTGCGAGGGGCCCAATCTTTGTTCAACCATTTGGGATGTTGTCTGTACTAACAGCCCCTCTTCATTCCATTGTGGCTTCTTGATTAGAGCCACTGCCTCTCGTCTCCTCTTGTGTACACACCTTTATACCTCCCCTCTCCCATGCATTTACAATGAGCTCTCTCCAGCCTGCTGCTTGTCACCTTATTCTCAGAGTGGCAATGGTCAGATAGAAGCTCAAAGAACAGGAGATCACTAGTTGAACCTCTCCCTCCCCCACCCGGCCCCCAAATAAAAAAAGGCACACCCAGTGAGAAAATACATGAAGGCAATATAAAAAAGAGTGGGAGTGTAGTGTATGATCTAAGTTTTTCAGAAACTGTTTTTCAGGACAAGACTGGCAACAATCAGGAAAAAATTTTAATTTTATTTGATAAACCATTTACAGTAAAAGCAAAACATACGCTTCCATTGAGCAGATTTTACTTTTAGATTTTAAAAATAATCCAGAATTTCAATATAAAGGAAAAGGAATTTTTAAAACAATATAACTGTGGCTCCACAGCTTGCCAGCTGCTGTGTTCCCTACTACAAATCACAGCTCATCTTAAACGACTTAACTTTGTGTTAAATAAGAGGCGAGAGTTAATTTAGGAAGCGATTACAGTGGAGGCATCTTAGAGCAACAGTGATTGTGGCACAATTAGTCTTCAATTTGTAATTGAGAGTAACTCCCAGAGGACTAACTCACTGATGAATTTCAAATAAGCAGACTTCAAAACTAAGAAGAAAAATGGCTAATTATAAGCTAAGAGGGAAGGGAAGGTGGGGTAAGAAAAGAATCTGAATCTATAGGATTCAAGTCGTGTTTCCTTCAAACCTGGAATCACCAAGAGGATGTGCAATCACATACAGCTGGGACAGCCACACACAGACTAGGAAGGGGGCAAAAAGGCCAATGCAAGACTGACAGACTATGTCTGCTGCTCACCAATCATGGAAGAGCCTGTGGTCTGAAAATGGACAGGCCCACTTTTATGGCAGCCACTGACTTACAAAGCACAAAGAGGCTTAGGTTAACAGCATAGGGCAAGGAATAGAGAGAGAGGCTTTGCTTTGCCCATCCTGGAGTTGAAGAGGCCCCCATACTGTTTGCTATGGGCTAGGTCAAGGGGGAAACCAGCCTCCTAAAGCAGCCAACACACCGCTCAGAGGCGGAAGCTCTGAAGTTTCCCTACCAGCAGCCTCCAGATGAAGCTGCACAGGCTGTGGGCAGATAGCCTTGGCCCCAGCTTCTATCAATTAGGTGCGTTTTAGCAGCCAAGGCAGGGGACCAACTTGCAATTCCTCTTGCTGTGTCCCAACATTTTACAGCGTTGGGGAAGGTGTCCTTGTACCTGACTCAGTGGCAGACAAGAGGGCAATTCCTTCTCTCAGGAATGTGTCCAAGAATGAAAGTCTTATTGCTCCCTCTTCTTCCTTCCCTGGCTGAGGAACAACTCCCATGACTCCAGACATGGTGGCCTTATTAGGAAAAATCTGGACATCATATTCACCCCTGCAGTGCCTACCAGTCAGAGAAGGTACAAGACCCAGCTAACTGGGGCATCTATAGAAGCCCCTAAAGTAACACCTGGAGCTCCAGAAACTATGACTTTGAGGCAGTCTCCTTCTGATCTTTGGTAAGTCCAAACAAACATCTGCTCTCCACCTAAGAATCTCATTTTGCTCAGCGACATCAACTTCTTGTTGTAGCCTGGGGATCTATATGGGACTGTGCTTGGTTTTAGTGTCCCAGGCTACTGTGGCTATTTTGCTTCCAGTGACAGTGCCCCTGTTTCACTGGGGATGGGGTTTCAGTGTACCCCCGACTTCCCAGCTGATCCAGCCAATACATTGCCTTTTGGCTCAAGCTAGTTCGAGTTTCTGTCACTTATGACACTGAGAGTCTAGGCTTAAAGCAAAGGGAGAACGGGGTCCACGCCAGATTTTGTAGTAGGCCCAATTTGTATAATTACATAACCCATTAGGTCATATATTCATACAGAAGTCACCTGTAGCTTGGGGAAGGGGAATAATGGAGGTCCTTATATGTCATTATTGGTGGTATTCTCGGAAAAAAGACATTAGGAAATTGAATGGCCTTAGAAAGGCCAGGTGTAGTGTCTCACTGGTCTGCTTCATATTCCACAGGAAGTTTTGCGAGGTATCCTCATGAGCACATGTGAGTGTGCACTTTTTTAGTTGTTCAAATAGTACTGGCTCAATACTAAGAATTTTAAAAGAAGTATGGTGGGCACTATGTATTATTCCTAAGACATTTGGGGTTAGCTGGTCCTTTATGCCACATCATTGTTTCAGGTACACATCTTAAGGCCTGACTTTTATGAATATTGCATACCATTTGAGTCAGACAGATCATAAGCACCATAAAAGAGAATACTAAGTTTCTGGGCAGCAGGGAAGTAACATGGGACTTAAGTGATTGTGCAGACAAGTGGATGGGAAAGTGGGAGTTTTCACAAGAAATTTCTCAATCACAGATTACATATGGCGGCAATT
This sequence comes from Ailuropoda melanoleuca, assembly GCF_002007445.2. NCBI lineage: Eukaryota > Metazoa > Chordata > Mammalia > Carnivora > Ursidae > Ailuropoda > Ailuropoda melanoleuca. The sequence goes on along the minus strand of NC_048222.1, from coordinate 47,133,340 downwards.
CACTCTTGAAGACAATTGGAGCCTATAAGATGAAAATGTTGGAAAAAATTGCCAGAAACTTTTCCCCTCTGCTTCCTATGTTTGTGTAATTTTTTTTAATCCCAGAGAGATGCAGAAACAGAAGAAAATACCCATTTATTCATTTGTTCATTCTCTTAATCAATGAACATTTGAGTCCTGCTATGAACCAGGCATTATGCTTCTGAGGGTGCAACAGTCAGCAAAACAGAGAATCCCTGTACTCAGGGAATTTATAGTCTGATGTGGAGACAGACATTAAATATTCGTGTAAATAAGTATGTAATAATACATTGTCATGGAGGCTGCAAAGGCAATTACAGGACTTTATAAGAAAGGATAAGAAGATACATTTTTGAATGGGAGTTCAGGGAAGGTCTCAGAGGAAGGGACATTTACAATGAGATCTAAAACATGAACAGGAGTGAGCTCGGCCACAGGGAAGGGAATTAAGTCTTAAGGAGAGCATATGCAAAGATCCTGACAGGGAAGGACTTGCCAATCTCAGTGAATTAAAAGAGGGCCAGTGTGGCTGGACAAAGTAATTGAAAGAGTGGAAAAGATAAAACCAGGGATGCCTGGGTGGCTCAGTTGGTTAAGCGTCTGCCTTCAGCTCAGGTCATGATACCAGGGTTCTGGGATCGAGTCTGGCATTGGGCTCCTTGCTCAGTGGGGAGCCTGCCTCTCCCTCTGCCTGCTGCTCACTCTCTCTCACTCTGACAAATAAATAAATAAATAAATAAATAAATAAATAAATAAATACATAAATAAATAATCTTAAAAAGGATAAAACCAGGAAACTGAGTAAGTGGCCTCAGAGGCCATACTGAAGACCTTGGATTTTGCCCTAAAAGTAGTGGGAAGCCACTGAGGAAGTGCAATGCCCTTGACCGGCTGCTTGTCTTGAAGGCTAGCTGGAGAGGAAGCAAAGAGGTCAGTGAGTGAACTATCTCCACAGTTCAAAACATGACCATGGCTAGGAGTTAAAGTGGACTAAGGGACTAAGGAGTTAAAGTGGACATGTTTGAGACGGGGCTCAGGTGCAGAAATGACAAGACTGACTGGATGTGGAAATGAAGGAGAGAAACAATGCAAGGATGGCTCCTTAGATTTCTGGTTCAAGTAGTGGGAGGGTGGAGGTGTCAGTAACAGATGGGGGGGACTAGGGGACTAGCAGGTTAGGGGTGGGAGAGCCAGAGTTCAGTTTGGACACACTAAGTGTGAGATAACAAGTTGGGACGTCTCATGAAGACGGGTTGAGACTGCAGTTAGATACCGAGGAAATGAGCAAATTCACCCACCAGGATATTTCCGGCAGTTTCACATTTATTATAATTACTTATTGGTTTTATGAGAATTCTGAAATGTACTAGGTTTCTAACAACCAAGAACGGAAATGACTGTGTGTAGATTTTACAAATGGTTTGACTTCATGTTGTTTCATGACTACAGCAAGGCTCAGTCAACTATTTCCAGCACTCTCACTTATAATGTGAGTCCTTTATACATGAATCACTGAACGCCATCTCCTTTATTTTCCCTTGCGTGGCATTTGATACACAATTTATTCTCCTTGGATCGGCACCAAATTTCTAGTGTTGAGATACTCACGATTCACTGACAGAAGAAAATTGGAAAAAAAGCACCAACATTAACAGCAGTTATCAGTAGATGGTCAGATAATGAATGACTTTTAGGTCCATTTTTTCAATTTCCATGTTTTCATTTGGAAAACATTATTAATTGTATGATTGCCTTGAGGTGCTGCGTGTTTATCTAGTTTGTGTTCTGATTTGAAAATAAAACACAGAATTATTAGAAACACTAACTAGGAGCTGGAACTTTTACATTTAGCAGCATATTTGTTGAATGGATAAGTTGTTTTCATAAAGAAATGGCAGCTTGAGATTGATTGATTATTGACTGATTGATTTTGTAGTGGTAAATTACTGCCTTAATAACTCCCTACTACTTTATTTTTAAGCACTAGCATACATTCTTATTCTTTATACCTAAGGAATTATAAGAAGGTTTAAGAAAGAAGACACCATGGGGATTTTTTGTATCTTTGTTTATACGTATATGTATACTGATACATGTACATGTATAATAATGTGTATGTGTATATAAACGTGCATGTGCATATACATGTGTGAATATATATACTAATCTCTGCACAGTCATTTGCAATTTGAAATGTAAAACAGTACTTTACAATGTTTATAGTAATGATTTATGGCTATGTTTACATCATGTCACAAAATCCAGTAAATTTATATAAAAACACAATAAAAATTGTTGCTAGTCATTGTTCAAGCAAAGCAAATGACTAGTAAATGCCCCTCCTTTTTATCCAATTGATTTCACTTACAGTGTGTGGGTTTCTATCCATCAGCATGACCCATCTGCGACAGTCTAATTATAAAAAGCTCACATCTATAAAGGGGTTGAGTCTACATAGCATTTTCCTAGATGTTTTTTCATTCAATCCTTTCCAAAGCCTGTGAGCCAATCTGTAATGCTGACCCACCATCCTGCTGAGCTCAGCTGATTAGAAAATGGGGATGATGCTATATCTACCCCACAAAGTGGCCCCAGAGGCAGGACAGTATAGTCAATCACAGTCTTTGAAGTAAAAGAGACCCAGGGTCTGAGCCCCAGCTCTGCCAATGACCGGCTATGTGACAACAAGCAAAGTACATCACCTCCCAAGTTCCCAGCTCTTTATCGATAAAGAAGGGGTGATTTCAGGGATAATGATAATAATAGTACCTGCTTCAAAGAGCAGAGATGGCCTATGCCTAACTTGAGGCAAGTGACTGATAAATGAAAAGTATCACTGTGCTTGATACACCGTACCTTGAATATACATAAGTCATTACCACGGTAGCATCTTCTCTTTTATTGATAGAGACACTGAAATGCTAAAAGGTTAAATAATTTATTGAGTGATCATGTGACTAACAAGTGGCAGCAGTCTCAGTAGAACCTTTTCTTCTTACGCTGACCTGTCCCTTTCTGTCCCTAGGCCCAGAGCTATGTAACGTGTCCACATGGGAGTTCTGAATAAATATTTAGTGAGATTGTGGTAACTTTCCAATTGACCCAAGTATCTCCAGTTCCATAGTCTAAACTGATAACACTTGAGATTCTTTCCTTCTCATTCCACCTCTCAATAAAGGGGCAAGAGAGAATTCACTAGATTTTCCTTCCCTGAAATGTTGATGAGGGTACTGGCTATTGGTCATTCTCAAGCAAAATAAGCATCCTAGAAATAGGTGGCCTCCATTACTTAAAATAAGGTATAGTTTCTTCTATATCTCTCACTGCCATCAATAAAAGAGGGAGGGCTTATCATTTGCCTTTATTTCTTGATCTATATTTGATGAAACAGGACATTGTTTTAGAATTTAAAAAAATGGTATAAACAATAGCTTAGAAATAATATTAACGGATTAAAAAAACACTGCTAATAACTCGTGCTAATGAACAATTAGAAAATAGAACACTCAATATTTATATACCACAAAGCACTATTGTGGAATATATTGTGCCATCAGTGTTCTATAGATGACAATTCTGACACTCTGAGAGGTTAGGTAAGTTGCCCAAAGACACAATCAGGGCTGGTACTTGAACTTGGGTCAGCTGACTTTGAATTTAACATTCATTTCATTTTATCACAACTGCCTTTTGAATGTGACCAGGATTAGTGTCACAGATGTGGGAGAGCAGTCTGATCCATGTTGCATAACGGTATTCACACACTGGGAACAGTCTGATGTGATAAAAAGAGGATAAAGAGAATCAAACCCCCGTTCTACCTGCCATTAAATGCCATTAAATATGTGGCCTTAGAGAAGTCCCATAAGCACTGGAAGCCTTGTTTTTCTTCTGCTGGATTAAACCATCTCAAAGGCCTGTTTATTTCTAAAGCTGTATGGTTCTGTTCATTTCTATGTAATTTTAACGTTCAGCTGCTACGCTTTGTTGTGTAGATCTGTAGGTTCTGAAAAGAGTCAGTAATTTGGAAAAAAGCAAATTATCTTGGTCAGGATATTATATGAAGTTTCAAAACACTATTGAGTCTCTATTAAAGGTCAACACAAAATGGCAAGTGCGTGGGAAAACTGGTATTCTCATATTATTGGCGGGTAGGTAGATTGGTACAATTTGGGGGCAGGGCAATCTTGGCAATTTCTATAACAATCTGACCTAGATAATCCACCTCCAAGAGTTTATCCTACAGCTGTAAAAATACTCTGCAGCCATATTCACCCACGTGCATAGAAGGATATTCTCTGCAGCACTTTATATGACTGCAAAGAATTAAAAGTAACCGAAGTATCCACCAATAGAGGACTGGTTAAATAAATTAAGATAAACCCACAGTACATAATACTATGCAGCTATTAAGAAAAGTGAAGCAGATGGTATACACTAATATGGAGGGCTCACAAGATGTATTGCTAACTTTTCAGAGGCTGAACGGTGTGGACAATATTCTTCTGCTTGTGAGGTATGCCATATGTGCTTGTATGTACAGGGAATACGTCTGGAAGGACAGAGAGACACCTAGTAACCACAGTCACCTGTGAAGACAGGAGCGGAGGGTCCAGAGGACAGAGGAGGTAAGATACAGACTTCCTGTTTGGTAGTGTTTCATTCATTCATTAATTCATTCATTTTTATCATGAATATGTATTGCTAATTGGATGTGTGGAGAATAGATGGTTGGATGGCTGGATGAACAGACAAATGGAATGGAGGAAGAGATAAGACAAAGTCGATAGAGAACTATTGCTATTACATGAAATCAGAGCAAAAATCAACTTGATCAGACTATACAAAAGACCTCTAGCCAAGACCGCATTTACTCGGCACAATCATACACCTTAAGAATCAGCAGTAACTACCCTGTGAGTGTTTTACGTACATCACTTCAATTAATCTATACTTCATCGCCACAGAGCAACGTGTTATTGCCCATAAACCTATGCCTCCCTCACAGGTGGATAAAGTGAGGTTCAGAGAGGGGAAGTAACTCACTCAAGGATACCCAGCTTATCACAGACAGCATCAAGTTTTAAGTCTAGGCTTGCTGACTGCAAAGTCACTAACTCTATCACTGACAAAAACTGATGACATTGCACACAATTACCACATCACACAAAGTGGACGTGGCCTCAGCAAACTGGGCGAATGTGTGCAACAGCATTCTCTCCAAGCTTTGTTTTTTATCGAGTAAAAGTACTTGGTTCATCCCAACTTTATTTGGAAGGCCAGGAAAGTTGTGCATTGTCCCTAAATGGCCAGATCCACAACACACAGAATAAATTCCTTCAGTAAAGCTCACCCTGTTACTCATTAATTCCTCTTTGATTTCACCTCATGACAAAGACTGGGGACTGGCAGACTAGTGGGCCGTCTTTGCTGCCGAGGTCCAAGCTGGTCCCGACAGGGCGCCAAGGACCTGCGATGCTGGAAGCACTCACTGCCAGCCGGACAGCAACTCATCATTATTTCCTGGAAAGGCCCCTCGAGACCTTGAACATAAAAGAGCCTGTTTCCAACCAAAGGATCCTCTCTGGTCTGTGCTATGCCCACAGGGACGCAGCAGCAGTTGCAGTATCAAGAAGCTACTGACACAGGTCGGAGATGACTTCGATAACAGCAGTCACAAAAAAAGCTCTCCACCGCCTCTGGAAATGCAAGCAGCCACCTCATCTCACTAGCACAATTATGGCGCTCACCTGAGCTCTCCAGGTGCGACGGCATCGGGGGCTCTGCTCCTGCTTCCCCTGCTTTCTGTGTTTTGGACACCCTAAATTGCTTTGTCTGAGAATTAGCAAGCTGCTCCACATAAACATTGTTCTCCAGGGTTGGTTACTTTTAACAGAAGCCACCAAAAATCTGTCTGAATGGTACTCCAGGCAAGTAACTCAGGATAATGCTTAAAAAAAAAAAAATTTTTTTTTTTTGGCTTAGCAACAGTACATGTACTTGTGAAGCAACTGTGAATATTCAAACACTGTAATTGGAGATGATTTACATTGTTTTGAATTAACTAAAATTCCATTGTTAAGCACAAATACTGCTCCACTAAATCATCATGCTTTTAATAGGTCCACGTGAGCAGGTTACCGAGCGCATCAGGATTTATAACGCTCCTGGGGAGCTGACCACTGTATTATGCTTCCTGCTGCTAGGTAATATGCATGACACATTTCTGGACACTAATTCATTTATTTAATAGTAACAGTATGCAAAAACAGAGTTCAAAATGAGGCTGACAAAGGAGGTATAAAAGTTTTATTAATCCATAGCTAATCAAAGGCCAGTGGAAGGCATATTATGGTGGCATTTACAGACCATATCGAATGTGAATAAATTAACTTTTTGTTTCCTAAAATCTTACTAATAGGATGTATTCGACTTGAAACATTTATACTTTTAATTACAAAGGAAGGCAATTTGGAGCAGGTTTCCAGCTGTACTTTCCTTAAAAGCTACAACTTCGCTTCAAGAATCAACACAAATCCTGTCATCAGCTGTTGTGTCAAATATGATCAATTACAATACGAGCTGCTTCATTCTAAAAACTGCAATGTTGTTTATTTTAATGCTTCTTTAATTGCATGCTGTCAATCATTAGAAAATTTTCTCTGAAAAATGAAGAGTATCTACTTTGTTTTTCTCCCATCGCTCTGATCACCACACAAAGCATATAAGCAGGTGGCATAATGCCTCTTGTAGAAAACCTTTTTTACAGTTTGATGGCTCAGTTTTGCAACAAATCAGAGCAAAGCAATAAAGGGAGTTTGAAGTACAAGCAAAGGAGAACATCAGGGGAGACCAAGAAACACTGAAGTGTGTGGGAGGATCATTCCCTTGACGTAGTTCAGCAGCATATGTTGGGAGAATATTCGCTCATTATTTGTAAATAGAAACAAAAAAAAAAATAAAGACACCTAAAACATAATCCTCTCTCCGTTCTAGAATTCTACCCACATTCTATTGCTCAGAGCATTTTGTAGCAATCGGCTATTTCTTATATAATAACCTGAGTGTTGTTCTCATACTGAAGGTAAGAAAGAGATCCTAGAACTACTCATGGCAGTCGCTTCCTGAGTGATTTGCAGAGCATAAGCTAAAGAGCTTGTGGATAGTAGGAGGGCTTCTATTAAAGAAGGGTTCCATGAGCAAATGAGTTTGGAGAATGCTGGATTAAACAAAGCTGTGTAAATATGTATCTTTACTTTAGGTTTTCTCATAGCCTTTAATACACTAAGGGATGCTGTAAAGCTCTAAGAGGAGGATATGGTATGAAGTGTTTCCAAAATTTATTTGTGAAATTTTTACTGAGAAGGAAAAAGGAGATGCCAATCTAAAATCCAAGGCTTACAGTTCACACTGACAATTAGGACATATATCCGTGGATCTTAAATCTTTCCTGAAGGGTCTCCAAATTCTGCCCTCACCACCCCTCCCTGCTACCTATTAAAAGAAGGCCACCCCCACCTCTACCTCACGAACTTTACAGTCAGCGTCAACATCCATACCTATACACCTTACCTTTACACACATACACCATACCTATACACACATACAATCTTCTATCACCCTAACCCAGAAGTTCCTGGAAATAACTGTTAGCAACTTGGGAGAAGTAACAAGTTTTAATACAGTAAGGAAGATGTACATTATGCTTTATTTTATACACAGGGGATGCACTCAACAGGCCTGAAAGGGTGGTAAGTATTTCATGGTCATTGTAAGGCTTACAACAATCTCTATTACTCTTTAATCAGGCACTCATCGGTATCAGACAAAAAATAAATAGTCCCCACCCCCAGGGTCACTGTTGTATCTTGGCACCAGGATATGACCATTCAAAAAAGCACTGGGATGCTACTAAAACACTACTGGAGTTAGTAGGTAAGCTTAATAACGTCACAGGAGATGAGACAATATTAAAACATCAATTGTATTTCTATATACTAACAATGAACAACTGGAAAAAAATTTAAAACAGTACTATTTATAGTAGCCTTACAAAGTGGGGACAAATTTAACAAAATAAGTACAAGAGCTGCAAGCCAGGAATTTCCAAATATCAATGGGAGAGATTTAAAAAGGCCAAAATAAGTAGAGAGCTGTATCATGTTCACAAAATGCAAGACTCAAGATTAAGATCTTAATTCTCTCCAAACTGATCTTTATGATCATCCAAATCCCAGTCAGAACATCAACAAGTATTTTGGTAGAAATTATCCAGCTGATTCTAAAATTTATATGGGAAAGCAGAATTTATACGGCCAAAATGATTTTGAAAAGAAAAATAAAATTGGAAGACATTCACTAATTGATCTCAAGACTTATTACTCTAAAGCTACAAGAATCAAGACAGTGTGGTATTGATATGAGGATAGGCATGTAGATGAATGGAAAGTCCAGAAACTGACCCAGAAATACGGTCAATTGATAATCAACAAAGGTGCTAAGATAACTCAATGGAGAAATTTCAACAATGGTATGGGAATGATTGTCAAAAAATGAATCTTGATGTTTTCTTCATACTATATATAAAAACTAACTTGAGATGGGGCGAATGGGTGGTTCATTTGGTTTAAGCGTCCACCTTCGGCTCAGGTCATGATCCCAGGGTCCTAGGATCTAGCCCCACATCAGGCTCCATACTGAGTAGGGAGCCTACTTCTCCCTCTCCCTCTGCTGCTCCCCCTTGCTTGTTTGCTCTCTCTCTCTCTGGCTCTCTCTCTCTCAAATAAATAAAATCTTTAAAAAAATAACTTAGATGAATCATAGACATATATGTGAAATCTAAAACTACAAAACTTCTAGAAGAAATATATGACCTTAGGTTAGGTAAATATTTCTTAGAACACAAAAAGCACAAACTACAGTAGAAAAAAATCAGCAAATTAGATTATCAGTATTAAAAATGTTTGTTCTGAACACTCAGTTATGAAAATGAAATGTCAAACTAGAAGACTAGGAAAAATATGTGCAAAACAAATATCTGTAAGGGATTTGTATCCAGAATATATAAAAAACTCTTATAAATCAATAATAATAAAACAAATGAATCAATTTTTTAAATAGGCAAAAATGTGAACAGATACCTCACCAAAGAAGAGACACAATGGCAAATAGACACATAAGTCATTAGAAAATACAAATTAAAAACACAACAAGACGCCACTACATGCATATGAGAATGGCCGAGCGCTAACAAGTCTGAAAACGTGAGGGGTTGTTGAGAAGATGCAGCAGCTCTAACTCTGTTACATTACTGTCTGGAATGCAAAATGGTACAGTCACTTTGGAAATCTGTTGGAAGTTTCTTATAAAGTGAAACACAATAACCATACAACTCAGCAATCCCATTCCCAGGTATTTACCTGAGAGAAATGCAAACATAATGTCCACACAAAAACCTGTATGTTAATGTTTACAGCAGCTTTATATATAATTTCCATAAACTGAAACACCTCAAATATCTTTTAAAAAGGTCAATGGATAAGTAAATTCTGGTACACCAGCACAATAGAATAGTACTCAGCAGTGAAGAGAAACTGATGCATGCGGCAACACGAACAAATCTCAAAATACTCTCACTGAAAGGTGCTAGACACAAAATAGTTCATACTGTATGATTCTATTTATATAATAATCTTGAAAAGGCAAAACTACAGGTACAGAAATCAGATCAGTGATTTCCAGAGACTATGAGTTATGAGAGGGAATTACCAGAAAGGACTACAAGGGAAAATCTGGAGATGAGAGAAATATTCTGTATCATGATTTTGGTGGTAACAAGATTAATACATTTATGAAAACTCACTGAACTCAAAAGGAGTAGATTCTACTATATGTAAGTTACACCTCTATAAGACTGATTTTTAAAATAGGGCATAAATTTACACTTGCTTTGGTTCATGTTACATTCTATCTAACATATCCAAATAAATTACGATTCTACTATTTAGTGGTATTAAGCATTTTATATACAACTTTAATTTTAATGTGGAGGATTCAGGTTGGATTCTTGATATTGAAAATTGTTTGACATATGGTCACAAGCACAGTGAAATTTTCCTGACACAAGTGGTAAAACACACTGGCATTATTATGAGAATTCTTAATTGAAGAAGTGGCCAACTAAAAACCACAAAGAGGGGTGCCTGGGTGGCTCAGTCGCTAAGCGTCTGCTTTTGGCTCAGGTTGTGATCCCGGGGTCCTCGGATCAAGCCCCGCATGGGGCTTCCTGCTCAGTGGGAAGCCTGCTTCTCCCTCTCCCACTACCCCTGCTTGTGTTCCCTCTCTCGCTGTGTCTCTCTCTGTCAAATAAATAAAATCTTTTTTAAAAGAAAAAAAAGTAAATAAAAACCACAAAGAAATGGTAAGTGCCAGGTGTTGTAGTTCTGCCTACCAGGTCTGAAACTTCTCAGTCCTGGCTCTGATCCAAGGAACTCTGAGCATCTAAGCTAGACTAGCAGCTAGAAAGCCCTTTCAATCAGGGACATAAAAGATGGCACTCTGAAGCTCCTGACTTACATACTGCTCAGCTGTCTCAATAAATGTGCTCCCACAAGTTCATTTAGTGCCTCTGGCATTATCCCCATTACCTTCTCTTTCTCTCACACTAGCATGTTCATTTGAAAAGCCAACATTTCCATAAGTATATAATTATTAAAAAATATTATGAGCGATTTGATGGAAGTAGTTAAAAACCTGGAGGATATGGATATTTTACAGAAAAATACGAGTGACTAAAACTGATCTATATTACTAAATGTCATAGAATTGTACACTTATAAAATGGCACATTACTAAAAGTAATTGAATTTTGTGACATGTAAATTATACCTCAATAAAGCTGTTTTTAAAAAGTTTGTAAAAGAAATTGGTCTACAAAAAAGGACAAAACTTGACCAGACTAATTTTCACAGAAGACATTGTAAAAATGATTGAAGATCTATCATTTTTAAAGAACCAGAAATAGAGTTTCACAGCTGAGTTCTGTCTCACCTTTAAGAAACAGATAATTCCTTTATAATTCAAAATATTACAGACTGTAATAAAAAGTTGGAAAGTGCCCCAATTCATTTTATGATTCCAACACAACCTTAATACCAAGACCTGATAAAAATGGTATAAAAATAGAAAACTATAGCCTGATCTCATTTAGAAATTTAAATGCAAAATTCTAAATCGAGTACTAGCAAAGAGAACCAAGCAGTGTTATCAAAATAACTCTGGTCTATGACCAAGTAAGTTTTACTTCAGAAATGCAAAGATAATTCAGAATCAAGAAGTCTTTCAACATAATTCATGGTATCAATAAATTAAAGCAGAAAAGTTACATGCTCATATCATTAGATGCTGAAAAGCCTCCCCCACCCTTGAAATAGTTGCACTCATCAGATGTGGTCCTTTTGGGCTCAGGAAGTCATCACCCCCTGGGAATGAGCAATCTGTCTGTCAGGTAATGCTAACCTGGGGAGGTTGGGAGGTTTCATCTCAGTCTGTCAGATCTTATGGCTTCAGGAGATGGGGCATTTGTTTTTCCTCGCTTTTCAGGGAGAGCCTCTCAAAGTGACACTTCTGGTGAGCATTGTTGAGAGTGGTGTGGCCCATACCTGTGGAAGACTCCAGTTTAAGAATTATGCTATCAAAAAGAAAAGGACAAAACCGAAGAGAAATACAGGAAAATGGAGCCAGGGTCCAAACACCAACACAAATACATTTGTGGTTTTTTGCCCAGCTCCTCAGCCTTTCTAGGCCTCAGTGTGCTCACCCAAGAAAGGAGAAGCTATTCTATGCCTTAGTTAGGTTCCGGTCCACTCCACAGTTAGATGTTTCTTCTGTTTGACCAACTACTTTTAAAGATACACAGGGCAGTATTAACTGCACATTGACACAGGTGGAATATCAAGGTTTAATATGGAGATTGGAAATCCTCCCTGATATTTCAATTATGTCTTATGGTTGATTTTTTCCTTCCTTAAGAAGTCACCAGCTGACTTTTAGAAATTAATGGTAAGGGCACCTGGCTTGCTCAGTCCGTAGAGCTTGCGACCCTTGATCTCATGGTTGTGAGTTCGAGCCCCACATTGGGTATAGAGATTACTTAAAAATAAAATATTTTAAAAAATTTAATGGTATAAACAGCATTCAACAGGCAGTTTTGTTTTACACACAATTTTAGGGTAGCATTTACCAAATAGGAGAATAGGTATTACATGTTCTTAAAAAATGGGTTGTAGGGTCAATTATGAACTTGTGGATTTTAAAGAAAACACATTTTTCAACTGACGGAGTTAAACTTCAATTGCTAATGTGCATGGTGAGCTCCAAAAAGGGGTATCCTGTGTCCTAAACATGATTAACCTCAGCTAGCTTAACTTCCCTCCCTCTCTCCTTTAACTTATCTCCCTCCCTCCTTCCCTTCTTTCCTTCCTTCCTTCCTTCTTTCCTTCCTTCCTCCTTCCTAGCAGAGTCTCAAAGGACTAGCATTTTTCAGACCGGCTTTGGAAAACACTAAATGCACAAGGTGGAAACTTATGCAGAATGAGAAATAAAACTGCTTTTGGTTTTATTCATCTAGACTTTGTGCTTGCCTTTTGGAGGCTGCTTAAGACTTTAAAAGCTCAGGGGCGCCTGGGTGGCACAGTGGTTAAGCGTCTGCCTTCGGCTCAGTGTGATCGAGGCGTTCTGGGATCGAGCCCCACATCAGGCTCTTCTGCTATGAGCCTGCTTCTTCCTCTCCTACTCCCCCTGCTTGTGTTCCCTCTCTCACTGGCTATCTCTATCTCTGTCGAATAAATAAATAAAATCTTAAAAAAAAAAAAAGACTTTAAAAGCTCAATTAAAAACATTTTTTTTCTCACAGTGAAGTAAGCAGTCCTGTTTTCCAAAGGCATGTGCTCCTTCTACCTCAAGAGGTTAAGTCTGAAATGAGAGATGGGAATGTGCAGCTCTTAAGAGCTCAGAGGGCAGCCACTGCCTTGGATTTGCTCACCATTCCTGGGTGAGAACATTGAGCATGGAGAGACAAAGTCATCACTGCCCTAAAGCCCCAATCATGTCGGCCTCCACTCCAAAAACCACTGGGGCTGCTGGCCATGCAAAAGCCTAAAGGTTAAGCACATATCATTGACCTCAGAGAAATGAGTTCTCATATCATTAAATATGGTGTGTTCTCAGGCTTTGTCTGATTAGACCAAAAAGTGCACTGGGAGCATTATTTAAGGCTTTGATGTTCCACCTACATTTGTACAACACAAAATCAGTATCTTCACACTGCCTTTGTTTGCCGGGATTATGTTTAACTACTGAGTGGCTTTTAAGACACCAGTCAGGTTTAACATCTTGTGTGTTACATAAACAAGTGCGTGAACAAAAAAATACTAATATCTCTTTGTTTTCTTTCCCGCTAGGATGTCAGGACAAGAAATATGAAACAGATTATTTGGAGTATGTTTCTATCTGGATATACAGAACACAATTTATAATCTTGGTAACAGAAATGTTTTCCCTTTGACCTAAAAGACTCTTGACAATGGTATTTTTAGAGAACACTGAAAGATTAGATTATTCAATAAATAGCATGGACTGGCTTTCCATTTGGGAGAAAATATTAGACCCCAAGACAGACACATAAATTTCCAAATGGATTAACTTTTTAAACACAAAAAGTACAGGCACTTGACAAACACTAGGAAAATTTTTTAAATTTTCTAATAAAGTCATAAAGGAAAGGATTAATATATTTGACTATGTAAAATTTGTGAATAGCAAAAAATAATTCAAATAAAGTTAACTTTACCTAGCCTTTAATACTTACTATGTGGTAGAAACTAAGCCAAGTCTTCACATATATTGACTCCTTTCTTCCCAAAAGAAAGGTAACTGTAAGATAACTGACTGTATCCATCAGGGTTCTCCAAAAAGACAAAATCAATACAGTGCGTGTGTGTGTGTGTGTGTGTGTGTGTGTGCGCACGCGCGCTCACACGCACACACGTGCACACATGTGGATCATAAAGGGACTTGTTATTAGGAATTGGCTTAAATGATTATGTAGGCTGACAACTAGGAGAGCTGATGTATAGTTCCAGTCCTAGTCTGAAGGCCTGAGAACCAAGAGAGTCAATGATGGAAGTTGCTGTCCAAAGGCCAGCAGGCTTGAGATGCAAGAAGAGCTACTGTTTCAGCCCATGTCTGGGGGCCAGAAAAGACCAACATCCCAGTTCAGCAGTAAGGCAGGGAGGTCTCCTCCTTCTCAACCTTTTTGTTCCACTTAAGTCTTCAGTTAATTGAATGAGGCCCATCCACAGTAGGGAGGGCAATCAGCTTTACTCAGTCTGTCCATTCAAATGTTAATCTCACCCAGAAATACTCTCACAGACACACCCAGAATAATATTTGACCAAATGTCTGGGCACTCTGTGGCCCAGTCAAGTTGACACATATCTACGTAATGGTTAGTTTTATGTATTTATCCAAGAGAAATAAAAACTATGCCCACACAAAGACTTGCACACAAATATTCGTAACTGCTTCATTCATAAGAGCCAAAAATTTGTAAGCATCCCAAATGTCCATCAATAGGAAAATGGACTACCCATTTGTGGTATATCCATTGAATGGAATACCACTCAGAAATAAAATAGAACTACTGATACATACAGTAATATGCATGAGTTTCAAAAGCATTTTGCTGAAATTCAATATACTATATATATTATGTGATTCCATTTATGTAAAACATGAGACTAGAAAAGCTAAACTATTGTTATAGAAAACAGATGAGTAGTTGCCAAGGGTTGGAGGAGGAAGAAAACAGAACAAAAGAGAAAGGGAATTTTTGTGGTTATGAAAATGCTTAATATTATTTTTTGTTATGACAGCACAGGTGAGTGTATTTGTCAAAAACCAAGCTGTATACTTATTGGGAGGTATATTTTTGTGCAAATTATACTTTAATAAAGTTGATTTTTAAAATAAACATCTGAAGAAAAAAAATTAATTAAGGATTAAACAGCATATTGAACACAGATTAACACAGGATTAGTGTAGTAGAATACAGATCAGTGGGATTTATTCAGATTGCAACATAGAGACAAAGAGGTGGACAATACTAATAGAACTGAAGAGAAATGAAAAATGAAAAGAAGAAATCTGATATATGTCTAAACAAAGTTGCAGAAGGATAGAATTAGAATGGGAAAAACAGAATAGAGAAAACGGCTGAGAAGTTCACAAATGGATGAAAGATGTAAATCCATAGATACAAAAAGGATAGCTACTACCAAACAAATTAATAATATTAAATAAATCCTAGATATATCGTGGTGACACTGCTGAGCATCGAAGACAAAACAAAACAAAAAAATCTTATAAACAGCAAGAGAGAAAGAACAGAGCATCCCCACTGAATAAGAATTAGATAAATACCAACAATGGAAACTATGAGATGGTGAATTATCATCTCTTTGAAGAACTGAGCAAAAAACAAATGTCGGGGCGCCTGGGTGGCACAGCGGTTAAGCATCTGCCTTCGGCTCAGGGCGTGATCCCGGCGTTACGGGATCGAGCCCCACATCAGGCTTCTCCGCTATAAGCCTGCTTCTTCCTCTCCCACTCCCCCTGCTTGTGCTCCCTCTTTCGCTGGCTGTCTCTATCTCTGTCGAATAAATAAATAAAATCTTAAAAAAAAAAAAAAATTTTTTTCGGGTTTCGGGTTGCAAANCTGTAATCATGTACCCACCAAAGCTATCTTTCTAAGTTTTAAAACTATCCTCTTTTAAGAATGAGAACAAATTAAGCATATTTTCTGATTTTAAAAGCAGAAATAGAAATGGAGAGAGCTTATCATCGACAAACTTTCACTAAAAGGAATTTCTGATTTTCTTTGGAAAGAAGGAAAATAATGTCAGAAGAAAGGTCTGACATATAAGAAGGAAAAATTATCAAAGAAATTGGTAAACTATGTAATCATTTATCTGTATAAAAATATAACGTCTAATGAGTTTTAAAAAGCATCCATACTTCTGAGCAACAATACTACGTCAGTTGAAAGGGAGTAATTTGATCAAAGTAGTCTTGTATTATTCTGAAAAGTGGTTAAAATATTAATGAATTTTATACTTTCCAATTCATGATAAGATTTTGAGAACCAGTAAAAGAATAGATGTAGCATCACTTCCAAACTGGAGAGAGAAAATAATGATATAAGAAAACAAATAAACTCAAGCAATCCAAAAAGGTGTGATAATTAGAGGCCAGGTCATTTAGGGTCTTACAGGCCTTAGTAAAGGTATGAATTGGGGCCCAAGTGTAGAACTCTGTTGGAATTATGAAAGATCCAAGGTAAGTGTGAGATACATTTATTCCTAGTGCCCAAAGATGCTTATTCTCTGATGAAAGGCACTTCCTCTTTATCTCAATGGTTGACTGTAGCTCAATGGGGCAAAGTTTTAAACTCAACATCCAGTCTGCTCACCTATGCTCTGGGAAATCCAGGGACAGCTCCTTGCTGCTGTGCTATAATTTCAAAATCAAGATAGCATATGTAGCCTGTGGGGTGTTATGTGTACAGAAACACTTAAAACTAGAACACCAATGCTTAATCAGGATAATCAAGGTCCTCCAAAATCAAAAACAGTAGTTCAAACACATTTAAAATTATTCTTTCTTATCTACCACATACATGGGACCACATGCACAGGACAAGTTACATGGATGCGTGAAGTGGTTGGTTTACAAGGAACTGCAAAAAACTTGAGAGTTCAAGTCCTCCAAAGAATCTGTCAACTTCCTTCGCTCCAGCCCATTGTTGCCATGCAGAAACTTTGTTGTGGTCTGAGCACTGGATTCTACTTGTATGCAGAAACTAGCCAAATTCTCAGTTCCATGAAAAAAGCCCGTTTTCTTGACTCCATATCTTTGCTCACATGACTGCTTCTCTTCAAAAAAAAATTTTTTAGTAAAGACATTTTTAGATCCACCTTAGGTTAACAGCAAAATTGAGAGGAAGGTACAAAGATTTCCCATATATCCACCGCCTCCACACATGCATATCTCTCCTGTTAGCAACATACCCCACCAGCATGGTACATTTGTTTCAACTGATGAACTTACAATGATGCATAATAATCATTCAAAGTCCATATTTTACACTAAGGATCACTCTTGGTGCTGTGCATTCTATAGGTTTAGCCAAATGCATAATGACATGTATCATGATTATAGCATCAGAGTATTTTTACTGTCTTAAACATCCTCTGTGCTCCATTCCTCCAACAAACTCCTGGCAACCACTGATACTTTTACCATCTCCACAGTTTTGCCTTTTTTAGAATGATATATACTTAGAATCATATAGTATGTAGCCTTTTCAGATTGGCCTCTCTCACTTAGTAATACGCATTTAAGTTTCCTCCATGTCATTTCATGGCTTGATAGTTCATTTCTTTTTAGCACTGAATAACAGTCTATTGTCTGAATATACTACAGTTTATCCATTCACCTACTGAAGGACATCTTGGTTGCTTCCAAGTATTGACAGTTATGAATAAAGTTGCTATAAACATCTGTGTGCAGGTTTTTGTGTGGACATGTTTTCAATTCCTTTGGGTAAATACCAAGGAGTATGATTGCTGAATTGTATGGTAAAAGTGTGTTCAGTTTTTTAAAAAATTGTCAAACTGTCTTCCACAGTGGCTGTACCATTTTGAATTCCCACCAGCAATGAATGAGAGTTCCTGTTGTTCTGCATCTTCACCTGCATTTGATGTTGTCAGTGTTCTGGGTTTTGGTCATTCTAGTAAATGTGCATCTTCTTTGAGGAGGGATTTTAAGGTCTTGGCTCATTTTTAATTGGGTTGTTTGGTTTCTTATTGTTGAGTTTTAGGACTTCTTTGTATATTTTGAGTAACAGTTTTTTAACAGATATGTCTTTGCAAACATTTTCTCCAAGTCTGTGGCCTTGTTCCTGATCATAGTAGGAAAACTTCTAGTCTCTCACCATTAGTATGATGTTAGCTGTAGATATTTTTGGAGATGTTCTTTATCAAATTGAGGAAGTTCCCCTCTACTCCAAGTTTACTGAGTTTTATCATCAATTGGTGTTAAATTTTGTCAAATGCCTTTTCTGCACCTGTTGATATGATCATGTACTTTTCTTCTTTAGCTTGTTGATGTGATGGAACACATAATTGGTTTTCAAATGTTGAACCAATCTTGCCTCGTTGGGATAAATTCCACTGGGTCCTCATGTACAATTCATTTTACACATTATTAGAATTTAATTACCGATATTTTGTTGAAGATTTTTACATCTATGCTCATGAGAAATATTGGTCTATAGTTGTGTTTTCTTGTAATGTCTTTGTCTGATTTTAGTAAAAGGGTAATGCTGACCTATAGCATGAGTTAGGAGTAATTCCTTCTGATTCTATCTTCTGAAAAAGATTGTAGAAAAATGGGAAGATTTCTTCCTTAAATATTTGCTAAAACTCACCAGCGCACCCATCTGGGCCTGGTGTTTCTTGTTTTGGAAGGTAATTAATTATACATTTAATTTCTGTATTAGATATAGGCATATATTTCTCCTTGTATAAATTTTAGCAGACTGTGTCTTTCAAGGAATTGGCCCATTTTTATCTGTTATCAAATTTGTAGGCATAGAGTACTCATAGTATTCCTTTATTATCTTTTTAATATCATGGGATCTGTTGTGATATCCCTCTTTCATTTCTGATATCAGTAATTTGTGCTTCTCTCTGTTTTCTTAGTTAGCCTGGCTAGCAGCTTATCATTTTTATTGATCTTTTTGAAAAACCAGCTTTTGGTTTCATTGATTTTCTCTATCAATTACCTGTTTTCAATTTCATTGATTCTTTTTTATTATTATTATTATGTAATGTTAGTTACCATACTTCATTAGTTTTTGGTGTAGTCTTCCATGCTTCATCACCCATGCTCATTGCAATATGTGCCCTCCTTAATACCATCACCATGCTAACCCATCCCCCAAGCCCCCTCCCCTCTGAAACCCTCAATTTGTTTCCTAGAGTCCATAGTCTCTCATTGATTTCTGCTCTAATATTTATTATTTCCTTTCTCTTCCTTACTTTGTATTTAATTTGCTCCCTTTTCCTAGTTTTCTAAGGTGGAAGCTTAGATTTATATCTTTCTTCTTTCTAATATATGCATTCAATGCTATAAATTCTCTTCTAATCATTATTGCTTTCACTGCATCCCACAAATTTTAATAAGTTTTTTCATTTTGATTTAGCCATATATATGTATATTTTTTGGTCCAAAATATTTTAAAAATTATCTCAAGATTTAGGGGCACATGGGTGGTTCAGTTGGTTAAACATTTGACTCGATCTCAACTCAGGTCTTGATCTCAGGGTTGTGAGTTCAAACGCAATTTTGGGCTCCATGCTGGGTGTGGAGACTACTGAAGGAAAAAAAATTATCTCAAGATTTCTCCTATGTGTTAATTAGAAGTATGTTGTTTAGTCTCTATGTATTTTGGAATTTTCCAGTTATTTTTTTATAGATTTCTAGTTTAATTCTATTACAGTCTGACAGCAAACATTGTATGATTTATATTCTTTTAAATTTTAAATTTAAATGTTAAACTGTGTTTTATGGCTCAGAATGTGGTCTATCTTAATGAATGTTCCATGTGAGCCTGAAACGAATGTGTATTCTGCTGTTGGTGGATGAAGTAGTCTATAGTTGTCAATTACATCTAGTTGGTTGATGATGTTGTTGAGTTCAACTACGTCCTTAATTATTTTCTGCCCATTGGATCTGTCCATTTATGATAGAAGAGTGTTAAAGTATCGGCTAAAGTAGTGGATTCATCTATTTCTCCTTGCACTTCTGTCAGTCTTTGCTCACGTATTTTGATGTTCTGTTGTGAGATGAACACACATTAAAGATTGTTATGTCTTCTTGGAGAACTGACACCCTCCTCTTATCAGTATGTAATGCCCCTCTTTATCCCTGATAACTTTCTTTGCTTTGAAGTCTGCTCTATCTGAAATTAATGTCGCTACTTCTGATTTCTTCTGAGTAGTGTTAGCGTGGTACATCTTTTTCCATCCATTTAATCTATAAATGTGTAATATTTAAAGTGGATTTTTTAATAGACAACATATAGTTGGGTCTTATTTTTTGATCATTCTGACAATCTCTGTCTTTTAATTGGTATGTTTAGGCCATTGATATTCAAAGTGATTATTGATATAGCTGGATTAATAGCTACCATATTTGTGACTATTTTCTATTTGTTACACTTGTTCATTGTTTCTATTTTTGTCTTCCACTCTTTGTCTGCCTTTGGCGGCTTACACTGAGCACTTTATACATGATTACTTCTTTCTATCTTATCTTTTCCTCCCTGACTTTCCATTGGCTTCTAACAAAATCCTATCCAACTTTCAAGGCCATTGCCAAGCCATATATCTTTCTTTTTTTTTTTAAGATTTTTAAATTTTTTTTATTATAATATATTAGTCACCATACAGTACATCCCTGGTTTTTGATGTAAAGTTCAATGATTCATTAGTTGCGTATAACACCCAGTGCACCATGCAATACGTGCCCTCCTTACTACCCATCACCAGTCTATCCCATTCCCCCACCCCCCTCCCCTCTGAAGCCCTGTTTGTTTCTCAGAGTCCATAGTCTCTCATGCTTCATTCCCCCTTCTGATTACCCCCCTTTCTTTATCCCTTTCTTCCCCTACCGATCTTCCTAGTTCTTATGTTCCATAGATGAGAGAAATCATATGTAATTGTCTTTCTCTGCTTGACTTATTTCACTTAGCATTATCTCCTCCAGTGCCATCTATGTTGCAGCAAATGTTGAGAACTCTTTCTTTCTGATAGCTGAGTAATATTCCATTGTATATATGGACCACAACTTCTTAATCCAGTCATCTGTTGAAGGGCATCTCGGCTCCTTCCACGATTTGGCTATTGTGGACAATGCTGCTATGAACATTGGGGTGCATATGGCCCTTCTCTTCACTA
>NC_048222.1:47097087-47110311 GCF_002007445.2 Ailuropoda melanoleuca | reverse complement strand
AGTCCATAGTCTCTCATGTTTCATTCCCCCTTCTGATTACCCCCCTTTTCTTTATCCCTTTCTTCCCCTACCGATCATCCTAGTTCTTATTGTTCCATAGATGAGAGAAATCATATGATAATTGTCTTTCTCTGCTTGACTTATTTCACTCAGCATTATCTCCTCCAGTGCGTTAAGCTTCTAGTATGTTTTGGGGGGCAGGGGATAGAAGAAGATTACTTACTAAAGAATGGTAATTAAACTGGCATTGGACTTCTAATATGTAACATGTAATGTTAGGAAACAATGGGAAAAATGTCTTACAAATATTGAGGAAAAAGAATTTTGAACTAAAGTTCTATACCAATTAATAAATGATTCAAGTAGACTGAATAATGCCCCCTAAAAAATATCTATATCCTAATCCATGGAACCTATAAATATTTCCTGATATAGCAAAAAGGACTCTGCTGATATGATTAAATTAAATATCTTGAGATGAGATTATCCTAGATTATACAAGTGGGACCTAAATGCAATTACATGTATCCTTAAAAGAGAAGGCAGAGGGAAAATTTGACAGAAGAGGAGGCAATGTGTCTCTGGAGGCAAAGAGTGGATTGATACAGCCATGGCCAAAAGCCAAGGAAACAGCAACCACAAGAAGCTCAAGAGACAATGAACAGATTCTTCCCTAGAGCCTCTGGAGGGAGCACTACCAAGCTGATACCTTGATTTCAGCCCCGTGATACCGATTTCAGACTTCTGGCCTCTAGAACTATGTGAGAGAACAAATGTCTGTTGTTTTAAGAAACCAAGTTTGTGTAATTTGTTAGAGCAGCTACAGGAGACTGATACAGCGAGTTATTACCCAAGTAAGACAATGAAAATTCAGGTACAGTACACACAAATGAATCCATCTGAGACAGAACTACTTGGAAAGCCAAATCCTAATTGAAAGGCTGCTCGGGAGCATGGACTCAATGCCAGGTGAGTTATGTGGATGATGTAAAAGCTGAATGGTGTCAACCATGACAGTCTTTCCAAACCACTCTTTGTGGATGGCTCACCTGACCTGATACAATTGAAGAGAATCACCTTGTATGAATTAGCACCCATCACCGTAGCCTGAGTGGGTATATCTAAATTAGTAAATCTTTGTCTTTTCAAGCTTTGCTACAACCCTGCTTGCCACAGATTAGCATCCTAGGTAATGCAGGTGCTTTCAGGAGCTGACCTATGAGTCAAATATCTCATATAAAGTAATTTTAAACCACAGGTCTAGAAAAAACCATATTTGCTAATAATGATACCAGCCAAAAACCATTTTTTCAAGAAGACTTTCCATTTCAGGTCTAATCTACCTCCACAGCTGCTTGTTGGCAAGCAGTTTAGCCCACATGGTGGAGAGCAGTGCGTGTTCCTTGGGAACATGGCATTATTTATTGACTATCTGCCTCACTTGCATCTGTGAGATGTGGAAACTCACCAGTGGTTTATAAGACCATCAGTTTTAAACAACACCATCCATCACAAAATGGAAAGGAGTGATCAACATTCCCTCAACTGCAATGCATTATACAAGGGTCAGCAAGTGGGAGTCACGGTTGATGATACAATTGTTGGCCTCAGGTAGCAAATCCATCCTTCCAGCTGTTCTGATCCATATGGGTTCAATGAACCACACAGAGTGCAGCCTCTTTTCATTGGGAATATCTGCTATAACTCTTCCATCCAGACCCTATAATAAAACAACTGCAAGGTAAGCTGACAACCATTTATCTAAACTTCATCTGGTAGTCAAGTGCTGACAAAGAGGAAAACACGCACATTAGTGAGCAGACAGATGTGATGACGGAAATTAAGGTGTGCTTATCTTAAGAGATCAAAGATTTCAAATGTAGAAAAAAATTAAAATAATTAGTCATTAGGTCAAAGCCAGATAGAAAGTCACTACTGCTATTTTTCCTGCTAAGCAAATTGTAGGGCTGTCCCTGATAACCCTAACACTCAATTTCCTACAAAATAAAGCTGTTAGGATAATATACCACAACCGTTTAGTGGTCAAAATCAAGATTCTCACTTCAGTTTCTAGGGCCTCGAAATGAACTTCAAAATAGTAAGTAGTACCTTTTCTTCTTGCATTTTGGCTGCTAATTTTAACTTCACCCCAGGACAGCAAATTTTCACCTCAAGAATTTCCCATTGATACCTGACTTACATTCTACATAAGAACTTAAAAAATAAGTTGATGTATAAGACCTGACACGTTCCCTTAACATCTCTGATTTTCATTTTCTTCATCTATAAAATGGGATCACAATAACTGCCCTTCCCTTAACACTGGTTCTCAATCAGGGGTGCTTTCCACCTCCCAGGGTACATGTGGCAATATCTAGAGAGATTTTTGGTTGTCACAACTTGGGGGAGGTGATTACTAATGGCATCTAATAGGTAAAGGCCAGGGATGCTCAATGCACAGGGGAGCCCCCCACAAAGAACTGTCCAGCCCAAAATGTCATTCGTGCCAAGCATAAGAAACTCTGCCTTAATATCATGAGGTTATTATAGAGATCAAGGCGGATGCTTAGTAAAAGATTTTATGAACAGTAATAATAATAATAAATCTTAATTTGTAGCTTGTCCTTATTTCACTAAATAAATTAAACTTTTTAAAAGGTTTTGTTTAGGGGCGCCTGGGGGCTCAGTCAGTTGTCAGCCTTTGGCTCAGGTCATGATTCCAGGATCCTGTGATTGAGCCCGCCTCTATGTCATCTGTGTCCTGCTCTCTGCTCAGTGGGGAGTCTGCTCCTACCTCTGCCTCTGCCTGCCACTCCCCCTGCTTGTGCTCTCTCTGTCAAATCAATAAAATCTAAATAAATAAATAAATAAATAAATAAATATTTTATTTATTTATTGGAGATAGAGCACGCGCGAGATCGCATGGGGGTGGAGGCAGAGGGCCCCTAAGTAAATTAAACTCTTCCTGATGCACCATAAAGTAAGTGTAAAGGACTAATGATCACCAAAGGAAAACATAATCACCGAAAAATGTAAGCTGACAATTGCAGTGATGCAGAGGTTGCCCTAATCACATTACTAAAAAGTTGGACACAGGCCTGGGTCACTAAGATCACAATGCTCTCTCTACCCTGACTTGCGAGGCTCATCCCCCAGCTTTTGGCATGAGATCAGCTGGGAGGCTGGTGGATGAACTTTGGAGCAAGGTCCACTGGGCTGGACTCATCTGTACTATGCTGGGCAAGCAGAGTGGGCCAGCTGCTTGATTTTTAGTTGTCAGGGGCCCCATGAAGGGACCTCATAGGATCAAAGAATGTTTGTGAAGGGTCACTGGTAAAGTCAAATTAGGGTTAGGAGTTAACTAGGTAGAGTAACTGTCAGAGAGGGACATGTCAGTAGAGGATAGAAAGCACAAAACTGGCATTATTCCTAAAGCATCTTCCTTTGGAAGTGGATCAGACTGTGGTCTGTTTGTTCCCAGATTCATTTCTTGCCCTTCTCTGCTCTTCTTGGCATTTGCGGGGTAATGCAGGCTGCTTTCCCTAGGCTCCAAAATCAGCGGGCATTCTGCAGGGTTTCCTAATGAGAGATGAGAGGACAGAAGGAAAGAAAAAGCCAGAGTATTTCTCTCTTCCTTCTTTGCTTCCAGTGCCTCCCCGGTAATGACCCCATCACATCCTTGGTGTCAGTGTCCATAAGACAGAGCCTCTGTGGTTTCAGGTTCTATCAGGTGCCCCCAGGCCCTGAGTTGTGGTAACCTCACTTCCTCCTTTTGGTTCTCCAGTCTAGGGGTGTAACTTCTTGCTGCTGCTAACTGTTGGGTTGCCTCCCCTTCTTTTTCTCTTCTCAGTTTTTCTGGCATCTGTGTAACCAATTCCTTATACTCAATTCTCTCTGACTTAAATAGAGTTTCCTTTCTCCTGGTTGGACCTTATATTACATTTTTCAGGGTAGAAAGTAGGCACAGCAATGTGACACCTGGAGCTCACACAATTATGCAGGTATAAGAAGAGCATGGCAAGAAAAGGATTCAAAGGCAGCTGACATTCATCAGCACAACAAATATTTGTCGAGTACCCAGTACGTGTTGAAAATTGTGCTGGGTATAGGAATTTGGTATGAACAAAAATGTATACCACTTCTAACTGCCAACGAATAGCTATAAAATTATTATATAATAGTTTCCCTACTTATGAATTCTTTTAATTCAAGAATTCTCGTAACTCAAATAAACACAAGAAAATAATCACAAGTTCTTCCAACAAAGTAAGAATTGAGCTGAGGTTCAGCCTAATAATATACTGGAGAGAGAAGTTATAACGCTCCAGGTTTATAATTTCTAATATGAATATCATTAAGCTGCTTTTCCAAACCCCAAAATAGCCAATCTGGTTAACTTCTGCTCCTCAGTGATGCTTGGGGAGCAATGTATTTTTAAAAAGATTCTTTTCCAGCTTAAAGTCATATATCAGAGCTGAGAAAAATTAATAGGCCTTGGATTAGAGGTTTCCTGGATGACCAAGTGATCTTGTTAGGCAACCAGCTACACAGGAATATTTATGTAAAGAAAGAGAAAGCAGTTTTAAGACTGGTCTAATGATTCAAGACATGAAATACATTCATTCTGGGAGCTATTTGAAGGATATAGTTAAACATAAATATAACTAAAAAACGAAATTGTTGAGCCAACTGAAGAGACTAAGAATCAAATCCCAGTCATATACATTTGCCAGGTTCCCCTTTGAAATCAACAGGCACTACATGAATGTCTAAGGGCATTATATTGACATATTTTGCCCATTCCCAATTTACAGTAATTTTTTTCTATAATAATAATAGAACAGAAGTTTATAGATTGATCACTGTTTTTGTCTAAGTTTGTTCTATTTTACTAAATCCACAGTAGTCTCACCAAGGTTTAATTGCTGCTTAAAAAGGGAAATTGAGGTACTCACAAAATGAATTGTCCCCAAATTGTCTTATAAATCTATGGCCAATTAAGATATCCAAAATTTTTAATTCTACACAATGCTACCCTTTCTGAATGTGCAAGGCTGGTCAAATTTCCTTTGTGTCATAACACCTGTGGGCTTAATCAGCACATGACCTCTTCATTACACTCCTTTTCTAGATATTTTTCCAAAATGAAATTCTTAGGAAAATAAAAACCTTTGGTGTGGCATAGGTTTTGTTAAAAATGCAACTTCTTGAAATACCCTCATTTGTAAATCCTTCAATGCTTAAGAATAAAACCCTCCCTTTCCTTAAACAAAAAGCAACTTTTAAAACAGAAATAGTTAACATCAGTAGCTGATTAGTAGTTGAATAATTACATTCACTTCAGTGAAGACTGTAAACAAAGAGATATTAAGTAATTTTTTCACAAGTACCCTGCTGTGATACCAGCTGATCCGGTTTAACAGCAACCAGCATTTCTACTAATTTTGCAAAAAAGATATATTTTGGGGATAATTTCATCTTCTGGAGTGAGTGTAAATAATCTGTTCAGCAGCAAGCTTACAGTGACACCATGTAGCATAACCACTAGCGATCAACTCGAAAATGTAATTTTTAGAACTGTAGTATTTGCAAATTAAAGGATTAATGTTAACTTCAGTCAATACAGAAAATAAACTTGATTAGCAGAATGCATTAATATCAAATCAGTTTTTCAGATATCATGTTCCCAAGGTGTCTGTCTGTCTGTCTTACTCTTTCTCAAGAGTACCCTAAAGGATAGTGCTTTTCATTCTAATTGTATTATTTTAATATTCATCTTGTAAACAATGCAGTGTTTTTTGCATGAAGGTAAAAATTTAGGTTGCTTTTTAAATGAATCCCCAAGGAACTGGGGAATTAGAAAATCTAGCTTATTTTTTAATTGATATCAAAGAACAGCAGAGAAACCACAGGCATTATGACACCATGATTTTCTTTTTATTGTTAAATATACAATTATGAAAAGAAGGAAGACTCTAGTTTTTCCTCTAAATAATATATAAACCCTGGAATGCATTTTCATATAACATAAATATGCTATAACAAAATGAAAATAAAAATCTATTCATTTTTTAAAGTTCAGCCCTTTGTATAGATAATTATATTATTTTGAAGCAAAAATGGGGCCAGAAAGGCATAAGTATTTCAACAGCACAAAACATGGTGGCAACTAGCAAAATTCAAACTTTTTTTTTTCATATGTAAAAGACAAATCTAATATTATTAGAAATCTAACCATCCCTTCCTATGGGTGCTTTACAATTTCATAATCATAGTCATAATCTCTATTGATGATACCATGCTTAATTATGAGGATATCAGCAGCTACCTTCGGCTCAGGTCATGATCCCAGGGTCCTGGGATGGAGCCCCGCATTGGGCTCCTTGCTCAGCCAGGAGCCTGCTTCTCCCTCTCCCTCTGCCTGCCGCTTCCCCTGCTTGTGCTCTCTCTATCTCTGTCAAATAAATAAATAAAATCTTTTTTAAAAAATCAGGATATTAAAAATACAGTATAATAGAGGAATTACCAAGTTATGATGTGTCCAAAAGGATCTATTTTTAAAGATAAAGATAATACGACAAAAGACATGATAGGTATTTTAGGAAAGCTTATTTCTATTCAGAGATAATGAAATACATCAGAAAAGTTTTTCTCTCTGGAATGAGAATAAAAGTAGTTATTTTTGCAAAGTACTTAACACATAAGAGGAAGGAAATATTTGAACACATTTAATTTAATATATTCCTAATTCCTCAAACTCCTTCCTCTTAGGTTAGTCTTCAAAAGCTCTGCAAAACACAGAAACTCAGTTTATTAGAAGGGATTAGACTAATTCAAAAAAAGAAGATCACAACTGTTTACAATCTGTTTAGAGAGCTCAAAAGGGTAGAATTTTATTCCTAAGAGGTACTGATTGTTCTCTATTGAAGTGAGAAGTACTCATCTTGTTACCAGCCATATATAGATATTTCTTATTGTATACTAAGTTTTGATATTGATAATTTATCCATACATTATATGAAGTCACTAATGGTTTATTATTTTTTAATTTTTAAGTGATCAAAAACTGAGAATGCCATTTAAATTGTCACTTTCCTTTTTTTAAAAGGTTTATTTATTTATTTGAGAGAGAGAAAGCATGAGCACAAGCAGGGATAGGGGGTAGAGGGGTGGAGGAGTGGAGCGATGGAGGGATGGAGGGGTGGGAGCGAGAAGGGGCAGAGAGAGAATCTCAAGCAGACTCCCCACTGAGCAGGGACCCTGATGAAGGACTTGATCTCACAACCCTAAGATCATGACCTGAGCTGAAATCAAGAGTCAGACACTTCACTGACTGAGACACCCAGGCACCCCTAAATTGTCACTTCTTAAAGCCCAACTGAAAGCTAGGAAGAAAAAGAAATTTAGGAGAAGGTAAGTGATCAGGAAGGTAGCACAATTTCTAGGAAAGATAACCTCAAGTATCCCAATACTATATATTTTCTTACAATATCTTTGTATGCATAAAGCCTGATTTTTAAAATATGATCTCTATCACAAAAAAATGAGACCCTATAAGAAAAATAAAGCACTAATGTTCTTCCTATTAAGTGCATGAATGTTGAAAATTGAAGACTTTCAGTTTGTCTTAAACTTGAAGAGATGTTATGACATTTAAAAAAGAGAAAACACAACATTTTAATTAACTTACTAGAAAAGGGGGTAGTCTATTCAGTAACACTCTTTCAAAATAAATTTTATTCATAGACGGATTTCCATTTTACCCATGAAAAATTAACTGCTGCGTGAATTGCCTTCCCACTCTAAACAAGTAGATATCCATGCAAAATACATTTAAAAGCTATTTCAGGGGTTCCTGGCTGGCTCAGTTGGAAGAGCATGCAACTCTTGATCTTGGGGTTGTGAGTTTGAGCCCCATGTTGTGTGTACAGATTACTTAAATAAATAAAACTTTAAAAATAAATTACATACATACATACTAAAACTTCTTCAGGCAGAGGAGGACTATGGTCTCCACCAACGGAAAACAAATAAGGGACACACCATGATTATTCCAGCTCACCGCCTAGTAGTTTCTAGGCCAGCATCAGGAGAAAGAATCTAAACAAAGTCCAACAGTGTCATTGATAGGTGATGGAAACTGGAGTCTAAGAAGGATTAGGTATCTAGACTTTGTAGGCTAGATTACTGGAGATCTGCAGAAAAGTTCCTGGAGTCTTTAGCTGAGTATAGATTTATCCATGAGGTCAGGGAAAAAACTACTGTAAAACAGTAAGCAGAAAAATAACTGGGGTTTACACAGAGTTAGGAAGAGTTTCCTTTTCTGGTGACACATAGGACATCAGGTAGAGTTCTCTGAAGGGTCACATATTAGGAGAGGGACTAAAACATCCCCAGAGCAAAGATGCTCTGAACCAACCATAATAAAGCTTAAGATCCAGACTCAGAAGAATCAGACTGATTCAAATAACTGAATTTTGTCCAACACTCTTTCAGATGGCTTTCAGTACTCAACAACTTAAAATTCACAGTGATTTAGCTTTCGATCAAAAACTACTTGGCATGCAAAAAATATGACCCATAGGGGCGCCTGGGTGGCACAGCGGTTAAGCGTCTGCCTTCGGCTCAGGGCGTGATCCCGGCGTTATGGGATCGCCCCGCGTCGGGCTCCTCCGCTATGAGCCTGCTTCTTCTTCTCCCACTCCCCCTGCTTGTGCTCCCTCTCTCGCTGGCTGTCTCTATCTCTGCCGAATAAATAAATAAAATCTTTAAAAAAAAAAATATGACCCATAATCAAGAGAAAAATCCTTCAAGAAAAAAAAAATCTAGGAAGGACAGAGATGATTAATAAGCATTGATGAGTTAAAAAAAAAAGCCCTAAATGAAGGTTCTAGACATGAAAAACATATTAGAAATGAAGATGTACCAGATAGGTTTAACAGATTAGATACTATAGAAGAAAAAACCAGGAACTTGAAAATATGGGAATAAAACTTATCCAAAATGGGCAGAAATAATAGTAATGGGTATTAAGGAGGGCACTTGTTGTGATGAGCACTGGGTGTTATATGTAAGTGATGAATCACTAAATTCTATACCTGAAATTAATATTACACTGTATATTGACTAACTGGAAATTAAACAAGAATTTGAAAAATAAAACAAAAACAAAAACAAAAAGGGGCAGAGGGAGAAAAAAATGACTGACAAAAATCAGTGATCTGTGGGATAATATCAAGCAATCCAACATATATGAAATTAAAGTTCCAAAAGGAAGGAGGGAGGGACAAAAAATTTTTGCTGTGATGGCCAAAATTTTTTCAAATGCTATGAAAGTATAAACTCACAGATCCAAGGAACTTAATGAAATCCAACCAAAACACACACACACACACACACACACACACACACACACACACACAGGATAACATCACGTGAGAATCAAATTACTGAAATCAGTACTGAAATCTTAAAAGTAGCCAGAGAGAAAATATAAAATCTGTATAGAGGAACAAAAATGAGAAATATCAGAGACCTTTCATAAGAAGCCATACAAATCAGAATAAAAAAAAAATAATGTCCTGAAAGAAAAAACTTGATAATTTAGAATTCTATACCCAAGGAAAATATCATTTAAAATTTAAGTCAAAATATATATTTTCTCAGGCAAACAAAGTTGAGAGAATTCATCAGCAGACCTACACTATAAGAAACATTAAAGGAAGCTCATCAAGAAGAAGGAAAATGATTCCAGATGGAGATTTGGATCTACACAAAGGAATGAAAAGTAATGAGGCATATATTTAGGATAAATACAGGATATTTGTTCTCATTTTTAAATCTTCTTAAAGATAATTGGCTATTTTAAGCAAAAATAATAATAATTCATTGCAGGATTCAGGACATAGGTAGAAGTAAAATGTATTATTAACAATAGTAGAAAAGAGGAGGAAAATAGGGATATATTTTTATAAGGTTTTTACATATGATGTAGTATAAAATTATTTGACCATAGACAATGCTAAATTAAAATATATCTTTTAAACTCTAAAGCAACTACAAAAAAATAAAAGAAAAAAAGGAGGAAAGAAAGAAAAACAGTATAGCTAGTAAGCTAATAGTGGAGACAAATGGAATCATAAAAATATTCAAAAAGAATAAATAAAAGGGGAGAAAGGGAATAACAAATATATGAGATTAAAAAATAGTACGATAGTAGCTTTCTGCCCAGCCATGTAAATATAAATATAAATTGTCTGAATGCTCCAAATAAAAGGCAGTATTTGTGAAATCAGATAAAAATGCAAGGCCCAATTACATACTGTCTATAAGAGATCACTTTAAATATAAAAATACAAATAGCTTAAAAGGTAAAAGGATGGAAAGAGATTCCAGAGAAACCCTAATCAAAATAAAGCTGAAGTGGCTATTTTAACATCAGATAACAAAGACTTCACAACAAGGAATAAAGAAGGGAAAAAAATGGATATATCATAGGTAAAGAAATTAATTATTCAAGAAAGCATACCAATCCTAAACACATATACAACTAAAACAGAAGTTCAAAATACATGAAGTCACAGACTTATACTGCTAAAAGAAGAACAGACAAATCCACAATTTTAGTTAGAGACTTTAGACATTCCTCTTTCAGTAATTGTAGAACAAGTAAACAGAAAACCACAGTAAGGGGGTGCATGGGTGGCTCAGTCGTTGGGCGTCTGCCTTTGGCTCAGGGCCTGATCCCAGGGACCTGGGATTGAGCCCCGCATCAGGCTCCCCACTTGGCAGGAAGCCTGCTGCTTCCTCTCCCACTCCCCCTGCTTGTGTTCCCTCTCTCGCTGGCTGTCTCTGTCAAATAAATAAAAAAAATCTTTAAAAAAAAAAGAAAGGAAAGAAAACGGAAACCGCAGTGGGGATGTAGAAGACTTGAACTACACATTCTGCCAACTTGACCTCATTGACACTAATGGAACACTACAACCAACAGAAACATAATAAACATATTTTTCAAGTGTACTTGGAATATTCATCCGAATAAACCATATTCTGGTTTAAAAATTTCAGTAATTGTGAGGCATCTGGCTGCTTCAGTCAGTGGAGCATATAACTCTTGATTTCAGGGTTGTAAGTTTGAGCCCCACATTGCGTATACAGATTCCTTAAAAATCTCAGAAACTGTAATAGGATTAAGATCATACAAAGTATGGTTTCTAACAACAATGGACTTGAACTAGAAATTAGTTTTTAAAAGCCTGGAAATCCTCAAATAATTGAAAATTAACACACTTCTAACACATGAGTCAAAGAAGAAATCACAAGGGAAATTTAAAAAAAATATTTTGAACTGAATGAAATTGAAAATATAACATATCAGAATTTACAGATGAAGCTAAAACAATTTTTAAAAATAAACTGAGGGATGCCTGAGTGGTTTATTTGATTAAGCGTCTGCCTTCAGCTCAGGTCATGATACCAGGGTCCTGGGATGGAATTCCGCATCGGGCTCCTCGCTCAGCGGAGAGCCTGCTTCTCCTGCCTGCCACTCCCCCTGCCTGTGCTCATTCTCTCTCTCTCTGAGACAAATAAATAAATAAAATCTTGTTTAAAAAATAAAAAACAATAAATAAATTAAAAAGTAAATTGATAGTTGGGGCACCTGACTGCCTCAGTCAGAAGAGTGTGAGACTCTTCAACTTGGGGTTGTACATTTAAGTCCCACACTGAGATTACTTAAATAAATATTTAAAAAATAAATAAATGAAAGTAAATTGATAGCCATAAACATCTATATTTAAAAAAATGGTCTCAATTCAATAATTTCAGCTTCTTTTTGCAATAAAAAACGACAATATTAAAAAAAAAGGAAATTAAACCTAATGGAAGCCAGAGGAAGAAAATAATGAGATCAGAGCAGAAATCAGTGAAATAGAAACCAGGGATACAATAAACATCAACGAAGCCAAAAGCTGGTTCTTTGAAAATATTAATGAAATTGATAAACCTGTATCCAGACTGATCAAGAAAAAAATGAGAGAAGACTAAAGTAATTATAAGGGAATATTATCGCCAACTTTAAAGCAACAAATGAATCAACTTAGATGAAATGACAAATTTCTTTAAAAACACAAACTACCAAAACCCCCTCAGGAAGATCTAGATAACCTGAATAGCATGATCTCTATTAAAGAAATTAAATTTTTAGGTAACAACCTTCCCACAAAGAAAACTCCAGATGGCTCCAGAAAACTCCGGGCCCAGATGGCTTTACTGGAGAATTCTACCTAACATTTAAGTTAAAGATAATACTAATTCTAAACAGACTCTTCCTTAAAATAGAACAGAAGGGATCATATCCCAAATTATCTTGTGATCATCATTACTTTGATTCCAAAATCAACAAAAGACAAAAAGAGAAAACTACAAACCAGTTCCTTCAGCAAACTGATTGCAGCAATATGGAAAGAATAATACATCATGACCAAGTGGGTTGACTTAATATTCAAACATCAACAAATACAATTCACCATACTACCAGAGAGAGGGAAATCATATGATCACCTCAGACATGCAAAGTATTTGATACAGTTTGATATCCCATTCATGACTTAAAAACAAATTCTCATAAAACTAGAAATAGAAGGGAAGTTCCTCAATCTCATAAAGAGCATCTATAAAAAACCTACAGCAAGTATTACACCTAGTGGTGGAAAAGTGAATGTTTTCCCCACGAGATCAGGAACAAAGCAAGGATACATACTATCACATTTCTATTCGACATTTTACTGGAAGTCCTAGACAATGCAATAATGCTAGAAAATGAAATAAAAAGTATACTAATTGGAAAAGAAGAAGTAAAACTGCCTTTATTCACAGATGACATGATGGTATGCACAGAAAAATATAAGAAATCTATATAAAATCTACTAGAAATAATGTGTGAGCATTAACAAGGTTGCAGAACACAAGGTCAATATAGAGCTATTGTCTTTATATAATTAGCAACAAACAACTGGAAATTTATTTTTTATTGTTATTATTATTTTTTATTTTAATGTTTTTTTATTATATTATCTTAGCTACCATACAGCACATCCCTGGTTTCTGATGTAAAGTTCGATGATTCATTAGTTGCATATAACACCCAGTGCACCATGCAATACATGCCCTCCTTATTACCCATCACCAGTCTATCCCATTCCCCCACCCCCCTCCCCTCTGAAG
>NC_048222.1:47029786-47096234 GCF_002007445.2 Ailuropoda melanoleuca | reverse complement strand
TTCCATACAAATTTAAGGACTATTTGTTCCAGTTCTTTGAAAAATGTCCTCGGTATTTTGATCGGGATAGCATTGAAAGTGTAGATTGCTCTGGGTAGTATGGACATTTTAACTATGTTAATTCTTCCAATCCATGAGCATGGAATATTTTTCCATCTTTTTATGTCTTCCTCAATATCTTTCAAAAGTGATCTATAGTTTCTGGAATATAGATCCTTTATGTCCCTGGTTAAGTTAATTCCAAGGTAACGTATGGTTTTTGGTGCTATTGTAAATGGGATGGATTCCCTAATTCCTCTTTCTNTTCTCTTTCTTCAGTCTCGTTATTCGTGTATAGAAATGCAACTGATTTCTGGGCATTGATTTTGTATCCTGCCACCTTACTGAATTGTTCTATAACTTCTAATAGTTTGGGAGTGGATTCCTTTGGGTTTTCCATATAGAGTATCATGTCATCTGCAAAGAGAGACAGTTTGACTTCTTCTTTGCCGATTTGGATACCTTTTATCCCTTTTTGTTGTCTGATTGCTGTTGCAAGGACTTCTAGTACTATGTTGAATAATAGTGGCGAGAGTGGGCATCCTTGTCGTGTTCCTGATCTTAAGGGAAAAGCTTCCAGCTTTTCCCCATTGAGAATGATATTTGCTGTAGGCTTTTCATAGACGGTTTTTATGAGTATTGTTATTATTTTTTAAAGATATATTTTTTCAGGGGCGCCTGGGTGGCACAGCGGTTAAGCGTCTGCCTTCGGCTCAGGGCGTGATCCCGGCGTTGTGGGATCGAGCCCCACATCAGGNCCGGCGTTGTGGGATCGAGCCCCACATCAGGCTCCTCTGCTGTGAGCCTGCTTCTTCCTCTCCCACTCCCCCTGCTTGTGTTCCCTCTCGCTGGCTGTCTCTATCTCTGTCAAATAAATAAATAAATAAATAAATAAAGATATATTTTTTCAGAGAAAGAACGAGCAAGCATGCTGGGGAGAGGGGCAGTGAGAGGGGGAGAGAGAATCTCAAGCAGACACCCCACTGAGCAGAGCCCAGCACAGGGCTCAATCTTACAATCCTGAGATCATGACCTGAGCTGAAATCAAGAGTCAGATGCCCAATCGACTGTCATCCAGGTGCCCCTATTTTTTTTTTATTATTTTTTATAAGTAATCTCTACACCCAACGTGGGGCTCAAACTCATGACCTCAAGATCAAGAGTCACATGTTCCATGGACTGAGCCAGCCAGGTGTCCCAATAGTTGGAAATTTAGATTTTAAAAAATACCATTTATAATAGAGTAAAAAAAGAATTTAGCAAAATATGCAAGATCTTTTCACTGAATGCTACCAAATATTGTTGAGTAAAATTAAAGATGTAAAAAATGCAGAGAAATACCACATTTCTAGATTGAAAGACTCACTATTGTTAAAATGTTAATTGTCCCCCAAATTGATATTTCAAAGCAATCTCATTCAAAATCCCATCATATTATTGTAGACATTGACAGGCTGATTCTAAAATTTATACAGAAAGCAAAGGATCTAGAATAGCCAGAACAATTTTGAAAAAGAAAAATAATGCTTGAAGACTTACAGCACTTGAGACTTATCAGACTTACTATAAAACTACAGTAACTGGGGCACCTAGGTGCCTCAGTAGGTTAAGCGTCTGCTTTCTGCTCAGCCGGGGTGGTGATCCCAGTGTCCCGGAATCAAGCCCCACATCAGGATCCCTGCTTGGTGGGGAGCCTGCTTCCCTCTCTCCCTCTGCTTGTGCTTGCTCTCTCTTTCTGTCAAATAAATAAATAAGATGTTTTAAAAACATAAATAATAAATAAATTTTAAAAAACTACGGTAACCAAAACATACTGGCAGTACTGTAAGCCTAGATAGGTAGAACTGAAGTGAAAATCCATTAATCAATATCAACAAGGGAGCAAAGGCAATTCAATGGAAAAATACTTTTCTTCAACAAAAGGTGCTTGAACAACGGGGCATCCACATGCAAAAAATCAATTTAAGACGCAGACCTTATACTTCTCACAAAACCTAATTCAAAATGGATCATAGATCTAAATGTAAAGTACAAAACTATAAAACTTTGAGAACAAGATGACCTTAGATTTGGTAGATGACTTTTTTTAGATACACCACCAAAAAGCATGATCCATGAGAGAAAAAAACCAGTAAGCTGGATTTCTTTAAAATTAAAAACTTCTCGGTGTGCTTGGGTGGCTCAGGTGGTTAAGTGTCTGACTTTAGCTCAGGTCATGATCTCAGAGTCCTGAGATCAAGCCCTGAGTCCGCTCATCAGGGAGCCTGCTTCTCCCTCTCCCTCTGCCCCTGCTCATACTCTTTGTCTCTCTCAAATAAATAAATGAAATCTTTAAATAAATAAATAAAACCTCTTGGGGCACCTGGGTGGCAAGCATCTGACTCTTGGTTTTGGCTCAGGTCATGATCTCAGGGTCGTGAGACTGAGCCCCATGGTAGGTTCATTGCTCAGTGGGGAGTCTGCTTGAGATTCTCTCCCTCTGCCCCTACCCTCATTCTCTCTCTTTCAAAATATATAAATAAATCTTTAAAAAAAATAAAATTAAAAATTTCTCCTCTATGAAAGATACTGTTAAGAGAATAATTGCCAAAAACTGGATACAACTCAAAAGTGCATCAATAAATGCTTGGATCACAAATTGTAGTATATCTATAGAAATATTACTCAGGAATTAAAAGGGAATGATTTTGGATATATGGAACAACATAGATGACCTTCAGAGCATTACAATAAGTAAAAAAAAAAAAAAAAAAGACAGCTACAAAAGACCTCGTATTTTCTGATTTCATTTATATGAAATCTTGAAAAGGTAAATCTATGGTAACAGAAAGCAAATCAATGGTTGCCAAGGTTTGAGAGTACGGAGAGGGGATTGCCTACAAAGAAGCACAAGAAAACATTTTGGGTGCTGGAAATGTTCTATATATTGATTGACTCACATATTTGTTAAAGCTCACTGAACTGTACATTTAAAATGGGTCAATTTTATAATTATACCTCAACAAGGCTGATTATTTTTTAAATTTTTTATAGATTTATTTATTTGAAAGAGAGAGCTCGAGTGTGCACAAACGGTGGGGAGGGGCAGAGGGAGAAGCAGACTCCCCGCTGAGCAGGGAGCCTGAAGCAGGACTGGATCCCAGGATCCCCAGATCACGACCTGGGCCAAAAGCAGACTCTTAGCTGACTGAGCCACCCAGACGCTCCAAGGCTGACTATTTTTAAATACATCTGCAAATAGTGTCCCCCTTCCATTGATAGATAACACTCTGCTGCCGTTGCTTACAATGTCCAGGGTTTCATTTGAAGTTTCGACGCCACACAGAGTTAGTGGGAGCAGCCAGATATAATTATTAGTTAGCCTGTTAGCCAATACGGAAGGCCTACAGTTTTAGGTTCTAGAAAATGAGAATATAAGTAAAATACAGTTTTATTTTTAGAAATCTTATAATTTAAAAATAAAACTATCATCTTTAACATTCATGGTATGTATGTTTTATACAAAGTACTATTTGCATATGTTAACTTATTTAATTCTTTTAACAATCCTATGATGTGGACTGCATCATTAATTCCATTTCACAAACAGGAAACTGAGAAACAAAGAGGCGAAGTAAACTGCCCAGCTAGTAGATGGCAAAGGTGAAATTTGAACCCGAGGAGACTGACACTACAGCTATGCTGCCCAATACAGTAGCCACTAACCACTTGCAGCCACGGAGCACTTGAAATGTGGTTAGTTTGAGTCGGGACATGTCATAAGTGTAAAATACACCTCAGATTTCAAAAAGTTAGTGTGAAGAAAGAACGTGAAACACTACATTAATAATTTTAATATTGGTTACATGTGGAAATGATAATATTTCAATATATATTGGATTTAAATAAAATATATTATTGAATTAAGTCTGGCTGTTTCTTTTGCCTTTTAAAATATGCTACTAGAACATTCAAAATCACATGTGGCTTACATTATATTTCTACTGGATGACACTGCTCTAGATTCTGAGAATTTGGCTATCTATCACATTTCACTGTTTTGGTGACAGACGTAAGAGCAATTATGAGATGGTGTATGGGTGGTGAAATAGAAGTATGGACAAAATATTGTGGGGTTATAAAAACAAAATCATTAATTCTGATCGGGGATAAAGAATCCAGGAAAGATGTTCCAGAGGCGGCCTCTGACCTAGGAACAGTCACCGTGTCTCTCATTTGCCTAACACTGTACATTTCACAAAATGATTTCCTATAAATGAATGCATTTCCTGCACATACCTGTGCACACACACACTGAGTGAAATAAGTAGGGCAGATATTATTGTCCCTGTTTTACAAGCAGAAACTGAGTCTGAAAGATAGTCACTTGCCCAAGGTTACCCTGCTAGTAAGTAGCAGAGTTGAGAATTTAACTCAGGTCTTTCAAGTCCAAATTCAGGGAATTTTCTACCAGATGATGTTTTTTTTGAGGTGACCTAGAAGGAATTTTGAAGATAAAGACAAAAATTACATGGGAGATAGGGTGGAGTCAGTCGCACACTAGAGCTAGCTTTTACCAGTTAACAAAAGCCCGTTGTGCTCATCTCTTTCCAACTGATGTGAAGTTATGCTTGAAATCGGCCATGGTGGGAATATTTACACTATAGAAATTGGCAAATGCTACAAATGAAGGCTTTCCTCCATCAAGAACCAGCTTCCTAACACACCACTGAACGGAGAATAATGGATACAGTGGCCACTAGTTGTCGTGGGAAGAACCTATTAACCCCCTAGCTCAGTGACTGGCTGTGTGAGCTTAGGAAAATCATCTAACCTCTCTGGGTTAGCACTTTCAACTATGAACAGGAACATTTCAGTTTTAACTATAAAACAGAAGTCAAGTCTCAAACTCTGGAAGCTGAGAGCCTGGAGCTCCTATGGAATTTTGAGTTTTCCTAAGTTGTCTCCCATGCTTTGTTCCTCATCTTTAAAACAAGGGTGATAGCAGATCCTACCCCAAAGGCATTTGTTTATCAGAGTCATATCTCTAGATATTCGCCATATTGGAAATTAAAACGGGGAGAATTTAAAAATATTTACTTATTCATTCGCTTTAATAGAATAATATAATAAATCCATTATATGTTGATATGAATTTTTATGAAAAATAACTATATTTGCTAAAAGAAAAAATTAATCAGAACAGTATCATTCTTTCAAATTTTTACAGATCTGTTTAATGTCTGGTTTAATAGAAGAAAACTAGATTCTCATGGCTATTTCTGTATTCAATCTGTTTCAAAAAGCACATGCCCTGATGCTTCTGGAAAACGCCACTGTATACTAGAGAATGAATAAGAGGGGAAAAGGTGAATGTCTCATTATTAATATGAAGATAATCTGAATCTCATGGAACCTACGTAAGGTTCTCAGAGAATCTCAGGGTCCCAGAACTACACTTTCAGAACCACTGGCCTAACATCAAGCACTCAATGGCTATTAGCCATTTTTATTCATAGATTCCATTCTCCTATGAGTTACTGAGGTTCAAATGAGAGAATGTATTTAAAGAGAATGTATTTTTTTAAGAGCTTGCAATATGGAGAAACTGCATCTTAAGAAGCTGGTGCCTATTCTTACGTATTTTCTTTCACCAATTGAAATTTAAACCCTTGAAGTGAATTTATCAGAGCTGTGTTTTGCTAGTTAATGGCCTAGGGCTGAATTAGTCCTCAGAAATGCAAGGAAGAGAAGGAAGGAGGAGAAAAAAGAAGGAAAGAAGGAATGGAGGGAGGTTGGAGAGAGGCTGCCTGACTTCTAAGATTTCTCAAAGGCTTAGGGATACACTGATGGAGACATCACTTTAGCGCCTCATCCTAAGACTGGCAGGTTCTAGAAGCCTTGATAACTATCCCCACAAATGTGCAATATAAAGTGTTCACCAGGGAAGGAAATGAAATTCCAAAGCCCAAGAACTACCCAGTTGGATGGCACCTGGGTGGCTCAGTTGGTTAAGCACCTGACTCTTGATCTCAGCTCGGGTTATGATCTCAGGGTTGTGAGATGGAGCCCTACTTTGGGCTCTATGCTG
This sequence comes from Ailuropoda melanoleuca, assembly GCF_002007445.2. Lineage (NCBI taxonomy): Eukaryota > Metazoa > Chordata > Mammalia > Carnivora > Ursidae > Ailuropoda > Ailuropoda melanoleuca. The sequence goes on along the minus strand of NC_048222.1, from coordinate 47,090,125 downwards.
GGTGTGGAGCCTGCTTAAGATTCTCTTTCTGCCCCTCTTCTCCCCCTTGCCCACTCACACCATGTACTCTCCCTCTAAGAAAAAGGGACCAATTTGAGCTATTGCTGCTAGTGAGGAGAAACAGAAGGAATAGGCAAGATTTTCAGCATGAAAGCTGGTCTGGGTCTCTGGACAATAGGAAAAGGATATTAGTTATGATCTCTTTAAAACTTACCTCAAACAGGCTCAAGGGAAAAGAAAAAGTATTAGTTTAGTTCACAAAAAGTCTAAAGTTCACATGAAGAGAGAGAGTTCTCTCTTCTCCTCTTCCTTTTCTTTCTCTATTTACTTCCATGCCATGGACTCTGCTTTTGCTTTTGTCTCAGAAGCTCCTAGAGACATTTCTTAACTGCAGTAAGTCCCAACAGAAAGCTGTTCCCCAGTAGCCCACATAAAGTTCTGATTTGTATCTTATTTGCCTGGCTTATGTTTCTCTATCCATACTTACAGGAAGACAACAGGTATTGGATTTAATTGAATTGTTAGTGATCTAAAATTATTTCTAACTGCCATAGGCCCATTGTTTTGAACTTCGTTGAACGTTCTACAAAGATGGACTGCTATAAATCAATCTATCCAAGGTATCTATCTGGCAACTGCTATTTATTGGAACCATTGGGACTAGAAATGCTCTCTAGCAAACTGAAGTATCACAATGGCATTTAATAGCCTTGTTTGACAAAATCAGTTTGGGTTTATCAAGTCTGGCTCATTTAAAAAGTTATTTCACGTTGAGTTTCACATTTTATTTTATTTTTTAAAGATTTTATTTATTTATTTGACAGAGATAGAGACAGCCAGCGAGAGAGGGAACACAAGCAGGGGGAGTGGGAGAGGAAGAAGCAGGCTCCCAGCGGAGGAGCCTGATGTGGGGCTCGATCCCGTAACGCTGGGATCACGCCCTGAGCCGAAGGCAGACGCTTAACTGCTGTGCCACCCAGGCGCCCCAAGTTTCACATTTTAAAGGGAGAATGGAGAGAGGAAGAACAATTCTTTAATAAGAAAAATCTAAAATTCAGCTATTTAGGAGAAAAATGTTTCTAATCCAGCTCTTCACATTTAGCAAAAAAAAATTTTTTTAAAAAGCAGAGCAGCTGGAAAGCAATAAAGCATATGTACTTTGGATCCACACCACTACCAGCTGCTGCTTCAAGTGTCTGGTAAAAGTAGCCCTTGTCCGACTCCACTGCTTTTATTTCTAGAGACATACAGCCTTTTTTGAACTTGGAGGGTGATTTTACAAAGAGTGCTATTTTATTTACTCTCAATTAATCATGCTCGACTGTAAACAAAGTGTCTGTTTTAGTTCTGCTGACAATTATCCACTTGTCAACATCTCCCTCAAGTACCTTCAGCATCTGGCTCCCGAAGAGAAGCCTCTACATCAAAATGAACGTCTCAGTGAACTCTGGAATTCATCTGTTTCTTTAGCTTATGAGCAGTCAGGATTCTACCTAACAAATGTCACTGAAGCACCTTGATGAAGATGTGTATCATCAGACGATAAAGCTTTTCTCAGGACTTCCTTTCATTCTCCTGTGTTTGCTTTGGCAAAAAGAAGAAAATGATTACAACTTGGGCATCTTAGAGGAGATCTTTTACAAGCTACCAGGCACATGATGACAGCTCCAGAAGTGGCTGAGAAATCTGTCCCTACATTAGTAACATTCCACTAGATCAACAGAACCAAATCGGGCTATAATTGGTGGTAATTTATATGAGGAATGCCTATGAGTTTTGCTGCCGTTTCACTAAGATTTGAAAGTGGCAGGACTTTATTCACTGCCCAAATAACCCTCTTATTTCGGAACACTTTTTTTTCTTTCGCTTAAAATGTGTAGAGAATATAGGGGAAAGTCACTGCCAAGACCATTAATATTTCACCAACCATAAACTGTTTTAAAGGCAAACCAAATGTTACATTTGGTGATTTGTTGAGGGAAAATTACTAGTATGTCCCTGGAACTTCCCTTGGAGAAGGGAGTCCCAGAAATTTAAAATTTAAACTGAACACCCATGTTATATCCATTCTGTTCTTTCATCCCTAACAAACGGGAGAAATCATATAAACCTTTGGGGGGGTACTGAGGGCTCCCACAAACCAGTCTCGTGGGAGAATATATGGGTTATTTACCAAGATTTTACATTCTGGAGATTAATTTACACCCACTTCAAAACCAAGGAGATTCAAATCGCTTGGCATCACTCACTCCAAGTTGGATTCCTGAGTATGGAGTGGTGACAAGCTCACAAGGATGTAGACCAAGAGAAACCAGGCACCCAGCACGCCATGCCACCGTCCAGATCGATCGAAAATGGCCCAGAGCCGACAACAAATCCAGAAAAATTAACCTCCTCAGCGAGGGAAACTGAGAACCAGGACTTGGGGACCTGCTCAGAGAGAGTCCCATATCGCTACAGAACCAGCTAAAGTGGAGGGGAAGCTGGGCAGGGGGTGGGGCGTGAGGGTTAGTAAAGGGGTAGGCTTCACCTTCCAACGAAAGCTGATCAATCTAACTGCACGTAATTGATTTTAATGAGCAGGGGAGTTTCCATCACATTAACAATTACCCCAGGTCATCAGTCTGTGCAGTGGCGACTCTCCATGCAGATCTCTGCGTTTCCTTTGCCGGCCAGCCTGTGGAGACCTGGGTGCCCACCATGCCGCCTAGCTTTTGAGCTCTAAAAGAACAGAGGGGTCAGAGAACCGTGATCCTAGCCGGACTGCCGCCGCGTTTCACCTGATAATTTATGCACAATTAATTGAGATATCTTTTATACTTGATGTGTTGCAAAATTAATGCCTAATTTATGTAATTAGTCAATTAACTCTAATTCTAGCATATGTTCCCAATGCCCAGAAGGTGTTCTGTTTCCCAGGTACTTATTTTGATGTCACGAAATGCAACTAATTAATTTTACATGCATATTAATTTGGGATCTCTTTAGCAGTTCCCTTTGTGCAAGTAATTTTAATATTTGTCTTTCTAACCTTTGGGGGTAGGGTGGGAGAGGTGCAGGTAGGTGTGAGAGGCACGTGGACACCAACCTGAATGATACCTGGAGGGGTGGGCCTCGTGAAGAGCAGGGTGCTCAGGCAGAACTGCAAGTGTCCCGGGGCATGGGTGCTGCACTCAGCAAGCCCTTGGAATGTTGAGGATGCTAACCCTACCAGGAGCATTTTGCTCACGCCTTTGATAGACAGAAAGCCTCAGGCCTGGAGGTGGAGACTCCTAGGCGCGCTGACCACCACATCCAGGGCAATGCGGCACCCCTGCTCAAGTGTCTCCGCGCCCAGTCAGCCGCACTCCCGTGAATGAGCGAAAGGCTTTTTGTTTCCGCCCTGAAGGAAGAATTCAGATTTCCAGGCCGGTCCTGGGAGGCTGTTCCGCGGGCGGTCGCGGCCCTTCCTCTCAGATATCCTGCTGCTCCTTGAATTCGCGGAGCCAGAGCGCCTGCGCTTCCCAAAGCTGCAGGGTGGAGGGAGGGAGGAACCGTGCCTCCATCTCGGGCTGTGCAAGCCGCCATCTGTCCTCTTCTGGCCGGGAGCGAAGACCAAGCAGGGCGAAAGTTTACTTTCCAAGTTATTGGGTGGCACATTAAAACTTTTATCCTTTTTGGACAAATTAATGAGCAATTTAATTAATAAAATCAGAGAGTAGTGTAAGTGCTATGATAATGAAGTTAAATGAGTGCACAGTAAAAAATTCACTAATCCAGCGCATTGCCAAATACCCCCTTAATTCTGCTTAACACTAAAAGGGTTTTGAGCACCATAATGAGATTCCTCTGTCTGCTAATTAATTGACACGCTCTTGAATATTCATATGAGCTAGCACCAATACGTTCCTAATTGCACCGTGGAATAGATCTCAGAGGAAAGTAAATCGCCATAGACTTAATTAAAATAATGTATTCCAGATCCAGAACGGGAAAAGATGAGACATTTGCCTTCGAGCGCTCTAAGAAAGTGGCACCTGGTTGGAGGGGAGAGATATCAAACGTCGGTGCCCAGCCTGAAATAAGCGGCGTGGGACGCGCAGGGAAGAGGACGTTCTGCTTCTGAAAACAGCCGCTACGCTGGGTCCAAACCCCGCGGCTCGGGAGGCCTTGGCTTCCAGGAGCATCCGCATTCCTGCTGCCCTCCGCAAAGTTGCCCTACCAGAGTTAGTGGCTCATGGGGCAGAGTCTAAGACCCCGACACCGAGTCCTTTTTCCTCCCTCCGGTCCCCCAGGCTGGTCCGAAATGCTGTTTACAGAGGCGCATGGGGAAACGTCGCTGGTCGGGAAATTTCCCGGGAAACTTTTTCCAGAGGTTGTCGGAGCCGCAGCAGCCCCAACTCTCCCAACCCAAATTGTGATCCTGGAGAAGTCACTGGCACTTCTAATTTGGGGAAGGGCGGTAGCTCGGGGAAGAACACCCGGATCCTGTGGTTGCTGTCCTCTCTCCCGGATCCCACTTCTACGTGAGGCGCCGCGGTCCCCAAGACCGCGCCGCTAAGTGCATCCTCCCTTTCCCGGCGCATCCTCCCTTTCTTCGCGAATCCAGTGCGGGGGCTTATTCCAGCCGAGCTTTCCTCGGCGGGTAGGAGGGGCAGCAGAACCGGGCTGCGGTCTCTACATCTGGGCTTGACGGCAGAGCCATTTTCACCAGAGCCACGCAAGTGAAATAAACTCTAATTCCTTGGAAAGACTAGATTCACCCCCCGCCCCCACCCTCCTTCTTTTAGAAAAAAAAAATCACCACAGGTTAGAAACTAAAAAGAGTTTATTTGAAGACATACAAATGCATATTTATTATACACATGTAGGCATTAACAATGTAAATTACACCGCCAGCAGTTGCTGGTTGTTTATTCATTAGATCTTTAGAAAATCTACATTGCCTCCAGTCAGCGGGATGATAATGTGAAATACACAAGCAGTTTACATAACCAACTTCGAAGCAGAGCTCAGCGCTCCATGATTGGGAGTCATCAACAGGTCGCGGGAATCCGGACGCGAAAACCTAAGTAGCTAATAATTACCGAAGATTTGGGGCGCCAGCTCCCTCTGTCCTGTTGAAAAGGGGTAAAAGACGTGCGAGGTGCGAAGAGGGAAGGATCTGACTCACTGTGTATGGTTCAACTATTTTACCCTGTTTGTGTGTAGTTTTTTGTTATTATTTGGTGTTTTTTGCAATTAAAGAAAAATAAGTACAAAGAGGATGAACGGTCGGAACGGAGAGATCAGTAGCCTCCCCAAACTCCGGGTATCCTGGAGAGCCAGTTAAAGACCAAGAATTCAAACTGCTTTGGGGAGGGGGTGTGAAGTGAGAGGTGAGAGGTTTTCTGGCGCGGTAAGAAAAGGCAGCCCACCTCAGTGAAGAGAAGCTATTAGCTCCACCGATCAAATCGCTATGGTCACCGTAAACAAACGGGAACTCCAAAGAAGCTCGCTTGCTGGATCAGCTTTTTGGGAATTATTAAATGCTCCGTGGTTCTGGAATTACCCAAAAAATGGAGAGGGGGAAGAACTTAAGGGAAAAACTGCAGTGCAGATTTAATATTTATTTTACATGAATAAATATTTCTATAAAAATACATATTTCCAAAGTTCTTTTCTAATAAAAATATTAAATAAATGAGAGGGAAGTGAAGGTTCCTTACTGGGGTTGCTGTTGTTGGGGTAGGCAGGTAGTGAATAATGCCAACTACAATTTGAAGTACAGTGTCTAAGAACGGCATCAACGCGATCTGTGAACAGTCGACTTAATGATTTATCCCAGTCTCCGGAGCCACCCAACTTACCACGGCCTACCACTGCGCAGCTAAGGTGTGTGGCTGATGGGGTGGGGGTGGGGATGTTTGAGTTTTCTGTTTCCTTCCTCCCCCCCTCCCTTTCTTTCTTTTTTCGAGTGGGCCGGCTGGGTACATAGGAAATGCACTGCCGATCCTGGACACTGCATTGCTGAGAAGGCAGCTAGTTTGCGGCCCTAAAACGTGGCGTCCATACTGCTGCAGAAATTAAAACCAGAGTCTCTGAAAGAAGAGATGAGGGTAGAGAGGGAAAGGAAAGAGGGAAGGAGAGAGCAAAAGAGAGGAATGCAGAAGATGATGGATCAATTTCTGGGGTATCAATAAGTCCTCAGCGCAATCTGGTTTCCCCTACATCTTGTAGTACACAGCTACCCATCAAGAGTGAGCAAACTGAGCGCCCGAAGCAGGGGCGGTACTGAGGAAGAGGGCATGCGGCTGGGGGTCGGCACCCCGCGCCTGACCCCCTGCGAAGCGAAGCCCTTGTCCCAGGTGAGACCCGCTTGAGCGGAAAGACCCCGCCGCTCCGGGGCGGCGAGCGTCTGCAGCGCTGCAAGCCCCGCCTCCTAGCCATTCCTAGTTGGGGGAGGCCAGTAAGGATCAGCCGCTTTCTTTCTTTCTTCCTTTCTTTCTCAAACCCGCTTTGTGGGTGGCAGCTCAGCGGGGAACGCATGGAGACAAAAAACAAAAAGCCTAAACAGAGAGAGGGAGAGAGACAGAGGGAGAGAAAGAACAGAGAGAGAGAAGAGAGAAGGCGAGGGGGAGGATAGAGAGACAGAGAATTCAAAGTTTTAATCTTCCCAGGAAAACAGTGAATTATTATATCTAAAGGCTGCTGTAGTCCTCAGCGAAATCTGCTTCTACCATTAAGAAAACACATACTGCACACGTCCACAGGGTTAAGCTCTCCTCCTCGTCAGCCTGAACAAACAAAGCAGAAGCGCGGGGTTTTAAGGCTGGAGACCTACAGGTTATCCGGTTTCAAAACAAACTAACCCAGGAAAATGCCCAAATATTATGGAAGCAAATATTCTCCTTTTCAGGTATTTTGCAGTTCCCCCAGGATCGATTTTATTCAAATTTATGAGCAAAGTGCATTTAGTCTGCTGTACAAGATTTACCTTCACATTCTACTGCAATCAAGATCTTATTTTTTTTTTCCTGGATAACGCACGCAAAGGAGGATGAAGTTTTCCTACTTATTGGAAGCTTTAAAACACTTTACAAAGCTAACCATCGCCTTTGTGTTTCTGCTTTCCCAAAACACCTCCAAAAAATATAACATTTTAAGAGTGCCTAGCTAGAAATACCGATTTCCCCCCAAAATCTGAGCAAATAAGTAATTCCTGACAAAGAAAATTAATATGAAAAGTATAGGGTGATTTTTCTCCCCCTTCCCCCTTAAAAAAAGACCCTTTGCTCCACCCTGCTATTAAACAAAACACAATACCTTTTTCTGGGTGGTACTGCACAGAAGTTGATTCAGTTTTGACAATGTTGTTTAGCTATCATTTGCTATTTTGAATGAATGGGAGCAATCCCCCCTTTTACAACATTTGTTTCCTATTATGGAGAGGTGCAGCAGTTGAGGGCAGACATGTGAAAGTGGCTGTTTGATTCTCTTTTTCATCCCCCTGACCCTGCTTTTGTCCCTCCTCACCCTGGGAATGTCACGCCTCGCTACTTCACTTTGAGATGCTCGAGAAAGTGGCTTTGTTATTCCCTTTTAGACATACACGAAATTGTTCTCATTCCCCCCGCTGTAAAAGATACTTCACATCAGGACTCGGTTCACAAGTGCAATGCAATTTGGCTTAGTCCAACCTTTGTTCTGCTTGTACAAATGAGCGAACAGTGCACACATTATACAGTTGATCTACTGCTGTCTTAACCCCAGAGTTAGGGGCTGGGAGAAAAGCAAGTTAATCCCTTCAATACCAAGGTGGCTTTAGCAATATTTCCTCCAATAATAATAATAGATTTGAATTGCTTCTCCTATTTCACACAGTGCAGAGCAAAACTTATGGGGAGGGTTTAGCAGTAACAACAAAATCCTTCCACCAACCTTTTGCAAATAACTTTCTAAACAAATACATTTGTAGGTTTGGTAATGCCCAATTTAAAGCTATGCAACTGTTTATGCAAAGGAGGGATTGGATTTAGTAACTCTGGCTTTAAAGACTTAAAATCTCAGAGCAAGCAAAGACCAAATGGTATTTAGCAAACTGATTCCAAAGAGAGGTCATTATGGCCAGCAGGGCAAGAGTTGTTTTCACAGGCACCAAAATTGCCTGCTCACTCTGGGCGGGGGTTTGCACCTCTTGGGGATGGAGGTCAAGGAGAACTGGCACCTAATGCCGGTAACTGTTTGTTTTGTGCTTGGGGTGGTGGGAAAACTGAGCCTTCTATACTCTCCAAATTGCACCTGCTACTTGGGAAATACTTCTAAAATATGTGTGGTGTTGCCACTCCCTTTCTCCCAACCCCAAGGAAAACAGATCTTAATTCCAGGTACCACCAGTCATAGCCAGATGCCCTACCCACTGCCAAGAGGCAGGAAAGAAGGATGGGACACCTCTGAATTTGAGCCTCCCAGAAGGGATGAGAGTAAAGGGTTGGAGGGAGGTGGAGACTCCTGCCTTTCTTAGAACCCAAGCAAGATTGGTGGGGAGGGAAGAACTGATTTTAGGCAACGTACTCCTCATCAAAAGTTTATTTTCAACCTCCTTGTTATGAGTTAAGGTCCAAACCTCAAGTAGCCCTGTCACCGACAAATGAAATACACGGGTCCAAAGTTCCCTGGCTGACATTCTTTCCTACTATTTGGAAAAATAGGTGTGCTCCTCCGGCTGCCTGGTGCGAGGGGGTGGGGGTGGAGATGCTGGCTAAGAATGAGGGAGAGGGCACAGAGTCCTTTCACTGCTGGTTGGCACTAGAGCGCAAAATGTGTCCCCTCCCCCGCCTCTCTTCTTGGGCAGTTTGCTTTCCCAACAGATTCGGTCGAAGTGGCCGGCAATGCGGGCTCAAACTCCCCGGACAGTCGTGGGAAAGTCATGGCCGATAGGTTTCCCCTGACGCAGCTCCCGAAACTGGGTGCAGACCTCTGCGGCCCAAGAACCCGCAAGACCGTGTCCGGTGGTCCTAGACACTGAATGGGTTCCCTCTCGTCCCCAGATATCGAACACTAGAGCTAGGCTGTGCCAGGCGAAAGTGCTGGCTGTGGAAGCGCACAGATTCTGAGGACAAACAGCCTCCAGGACACTTAGAACGACAATTTTTAAAAATTGCCGACAGGCGGAGGGAGTTTGTTTTAGTGCTGAATACCCCAGGAACAAAATCCTTTTGAAAGGAAAGCTAAGTCGTTTCACGCCACCAAAGTGCAGATTTGGTGAAGAATGACTGATGGGACAAAGCGGCGCGGTGAGTTAGCGCGGGTTCCCAGAGCGCGCGGACAACTTGGGCAAATGCGGAGGCAGCCTGGAAAGGTGGGGCGGGCCAGAGGAGGCCCTAAAACCTAAAATCGATGCTGCGCACGCCCCAAGACCTTCCCCCACCTGCACATTTCACTGCCCATTTGGTAGAGAAGATGGAAGAAGTAGAGGGGAAGGGCGGGGGGAAAGCAAAGAGAAGTGAGGGACGAGGGTGCAGTAAGGAGAAGGAGAGAGACACGAGGGTGGGTGGGGAACTCAAGAAGGAGGGAACGACTCTGAGGGAAAAAGGAGGAAGAGAAGAGGCAAACTAAGGCACAGCCCCCAAACGCTCCTGGCAGCCCCGGGTTCGCTTTCCAAGTCGGGAAGGCGGGTATTGTTTTTGGCGCCTGGGAAACCTTCGGAAGCTGCCGGGTACTTTCCCTCCACCTCCCATCGGTGTTTGGTAAATATTAACAAACCAGGGCGCGTTACTTTCTGGAGTGTGGACGGAAGGGCTGCTCTGGCTCAGGACGGTTTTCCTCTCCTAGAGCCCCCGCCCCCTAACCCCAGCCCCACCGTTCACGCACACATACACCTGCTTGACAACAGAAGGAATCAAAATCAATATTGTATTTGTCACCCCTCTGTCTCCTTTTTACTCCCTCAGCAGCCCGGGTGCCACTGAAGCGAATTGTGGATTTATGGAGGGAAATTAGCATAAATTATTACGAAATCTGTAGCCGTGTGTGGTCCAGCTTGTGGGAAAAGAGGCTATTGCGAACTCTCCAAGCAGAAAGGTGGTCGGTGGTGGGCTCTGCGGAGGCGATGAATGGCTATTGCATGAAAGAGATTTCCATTTGGTTTGCACATGGGTATAATTGACTTATGTGTATTTTATACAGTTTTCCCAACAACTCCCTAAGCCTCGGAGTCGGATGTGCCCCCTCCCCAGAGCCTCTGTTTGCTTTGGGTTCTGTACAATAGACTCTGATGCACTTTTCAAGATTTCTGGAAAGAGCTCCTTCCCTCCTCTTCTTCATAATACCAATCTTAAAACGCCGTAAATGGCATGCAAATCCCCTCCCCCTTCCCTGGGGCTCTTCAGTAGGATCTGAAATAGAATTTTGTAGTAAAGTACCTGTTTTAAATGTGCCTCTCACAACTCCTCACCCCACCCAAGGCAAACTTGTGCTATTAGGTTCGATTTCCTTAATTAACCCTGGGCATGGGCAATATGCCTCACCTCCCATCCTCACCCTAGCCAAACTTTGAAGATTCCTCCAACACGAATTCCTACTTGTATCCTCACAAGTCTCAGACTTGGTGTTGACAACTTTCCCTGCGGAGATGTATAAAGATTTATTTTAATTTAGATTTTTTTTTAAACCAAACACTTCCACTCTTAGAATTTAGTTAATCTTCTGTTTACTTCAAGCAATGATTTCGACAGTCAAACAAAGGCCCTTTGCAAGGCAACAAAATGCCAATTGTTAAAACAAGAAAACATTTCTCTCTCTTCCCATCCCCCACCTTCAACAAGCCTGCGCACACACCCTGTAAAAAAGAATCCTCCCGGCTGTCACTGGGGGAAAGGAGATCTTTCATTCCTCTTGTTATATATCCCAAATCCAACCACTCTTAATATTTTAATTTATGTTTCTATATATCAGTATGCACACTTTTGCAAAGAAGATCCGAAAAGACCCTTGGGGGCTTCAATGTTGGTACCTTTCCTTCCCAGGAGCATTCCCGCCTCCACCACAGGAGCACCCTTAGTTTTGTACCCTCCAAGGCCAGCTGCCTTCTGGAGCAGGAAAGCTGTGGACCAACGCCTTTCCGATTCTTCATCGGGGTCTTTTAGGCTCCAGGTCTCCCCAGCTCCTCCCATCCCTGAACCCTCAAGCCAAACTGGGCCGCGTCAAATAACACCCCAAAACGCCGGACCTCGTAAGGAGCTAAAGCACGCACAGCTCAGGCAAGTACCGCTGCCTTTGGCTAAAGCTCCGCAGAGGTTCCACTTGAATCCAACTGGTTTATCTGCGGAGGGTTTATCTGCCCTTCTCAAGCCGTGCCCCCAGAGACAGGTCAGCGTCCCGCCTCTACCCCTCGAACCCACCTCCTCCTCCTGGTTATTTTTTCCGAATTAAGAAGGTGACATTATTCTTTTCTTCAAGCACTTCTGTTAATATTGAAAAACGTGTGCTTGCATCTCAAGCGAGGCAGCCCAGACGCGAGAGCCATTTCAATATTAATGAAATTGTTTAATCTCCTAAATTCATCGTGTTTAAGTTACGTTTTGGTGAGTTATTGACCACCTCCGAAACTGTGGTTAATGGAGGTGTGTGTGTGTGTGTGTATGCACGTGCGCTGCAAGATTTTTATGCTAACTCCAAACAGTTCCACTACTAATGCTCTACTATCACTAAAATTATCCAAACTTCACACCCAGAACTCTCCAACCACCAACACCACCGTCACCTCCTCCTCCTCCTCCTGGAAAAAAAAAAATTCTCACATTTCCAGATTGAAGATGATTCGGTGTGGGCTGTAGGTACTGAGTTATTAACGAGGTAAAAGGAATTTCTTTTAAAAACCATAGAGGTCGGAGAATGTGCAGAAACCAATGGGAACGCCTAGCATCTACTCCTTGACTATGTGCATGCAGGCAGGGTCAACTCACTATTTCATAGCAATATGATGATCCCGCCGCCACCACCACCGCCGCTGCCGCCGCCAACGACGACGATGATAATAATAATGATAATAAGAATAATTCATTGAATCTCCAGAGACTAATCCGAACTGAAGGGAGCCTACCGCTGGCACCAGGCAGGGGGACCGTAGGCACAACACCACTCTCTCCTTTCTCCCAAAAAGGAAAACTCTCTGGTTCTAGAATCTACAAGGTACTGCTGTTTTAGTGGGTCCGCAGGCAGCGTTTGCTGGGCTCTCTAAACGCTAAATATGTTCTGCCAATTGCGGGGTGGAAGGGATGGAGAAGGGAAGAAAGTTCCGGCTGTAAAATGCAAACTTCCATGCAATGCCTAACACCGAAAGTTTCCAACCACCTGGGGGAAAGCATGAGACCCTGCCGTTCATCTAGTGATAAAAGTGTGTCAAACTCAGGCCCTCCCACAGGTCCACACACTGTCTGTCCCAACAGCCCCAGAGCCTTCATCCTGTGCCTAATTAAATTCCTAAAGGACTTCTATTTGCCCAGACTTTTTTTTTTTTTTTTAATTTGGCCAATGCACTGACAAAATGGGCTTTTACAAGGGGCTGTCCGATTATATTTTTGTAAGTATTTTTTAAACCCTATCACTTAAGGCTACAAACCCACTGTGTACAGCTATGGGTGCAGCCTAGGAAGGTCAAATCAAACTCTGACCTGCCTCTTGGAGGACTAGGGGGGAAGGGTGTATTTTCATTATAATAACCCATGCAACCAGCCCCGTATTGCCAAGCGCAGGAAAAGGGTCTGCTTCAGGGGAAAGCCGTGCCTTAAGTTAGCTAACAATACAAACCCGATACAATGCAGAGGAAACAGAATACCCCAGCCAAGCAATTTCCATGTCAAACATCATCTGCGCGGCAGCTCGGTCTGTGAACGTGAGTGGTCGCCTGAATCCCTGCTCCGCGGTCACCACCTCCTCATACCTTCACACCGCGCACCCTGGCCAGCGTCCCGCTCACCGCCGGTGGCCGAGGCTCTTCCCCCTCGCCCAGTCTTGAGCTGGAAGTGATTCCTATTGGCCAAGGTGTCCATGTAAATAGGTGTGAAAGAAACCAGAGCTGGCCAGGCTCTCCCCTCTCGCTCAGTCCCCTCCCTCTGCAGCCCCCGCTCCCCCTCCTCTTCCTCCTCCTCCCAAGGCGATTGTCATATGATAGCTAAGAAGTGGCACATTAATGAAGCGCCGCTACAGGGGTCTTTTCTGCTCCTGTCACCGCTTAAAACTATCAGATGGTTCGAGGGAGGACATGGAGGCAGCCACCTAGCTCAGCGGAGCCGCGGAGCCCACAGCAGCGCCCTCCGGAGCTCCGAGGCCGCCGCGGCTACGGTGTGCACCGGGATTCCGCAGCCGAGCTTCGCCGCCCGGGGATCTCACGGCCAGGAGCTCTGCGGACTGTTCGGCTCCCGGCGCTGCAGGGTTGAGCTGCGAAGCTCAGAGACGTGCGGAGCCCAGCCCAGCCCAGCCACTGCGCCCCGGCTGCGCACTGGGAGGGACCCGAGAGCCCAAGTGCCATCCCGGATGCGGACGCACAACTTGGAGCAACTTTAAGGTGAGCCCTCTGGTTGCAACCCTGCCCTAGTCCCCGCTCCAGATCCAGCTTACTTTCACGCTTCCCTCGCGCTGCTCATCGGCTTCCCCTCCCGCGCCCTCTGGCCGCACCCCACTCTGCACTCAAAGTTGCCAGCTAAAGAGCGCGGGCAAGCGCTGATCCGGCGTCGCAGCCCCTACCCACCACGTCTGGTCTGTACTCGGCCTGGCTGACCTCGCGGTGTCTGTCTGTGCATCCATGCCCCCCCTTCCCATTATCTTCCCCCTGTCCAGATCCAAGCAGCCGCCGGCCCGCGCGGACCCAGAGCAAGAAGGGGGCAAACAAGAAGATGCCTCGGCCCGGCCGCAACACGTACAGCGACCAAAAGCCGCCCTACTCGTACATCTCGCTGACCGCGATGGCCATCCAGAGCTCGCCGGAGAAGATGCTGCCTTTGAGCGAGATCTACAAGTTCATCATGGACCGCTTCCCTTACTACCGGGAGAACACGCAGCGCTGGCAGAACAGCCTGCGCCACAACCTCTCCTTCAACGACTGTTTCATCAAGATCCCGCGGCGGCCAGACCAACCGGGCAAGGGCAGCTTCTGGGCGCTGCACCCCAGCTGCGGGGACATGTTCGAGAACGGCAGCTTTCTGCGGCGCCGCAAGCGCTTCAAGGTACTCAAGTCCGACCACCTGGCGCCCAGCAAGCCCGCCGACGCCGCGCAGTATCTGCAGCAGCAGGCCAAGCTGCGCCTCAGCGCGCTTGCGGCCTCCGGCACGCACCTGCCACAGATGCCCGCCGCCGCCTACAACCTGGGCGGCGTGGCGCAGCCCTCGGGCTTCAAGCACCCCTTCGCCATCGAGAATATCATCGCTCGCGAGTACAAGATGCCTGGGGGGCTGGCCTTCTCCGCCATGCAGCCGGTGCCCGCCGCCTACCCGCTCCCCAACCAGTTGACTACCATGAGCAGCTCGTTGGGCACTGGCTGGCCACACGTGTACGGTTCCGCAGGCATGATCGATTCAGCCACCCCTATCTCCATGGCTAGTGGCGATTACAGCGCCTACGGCGTGCCACTGAAGCCTCTGTGCCACGCAGCAGGCCAGACGCTGCCCGCAATCCCGGTGCCCATCAAGCCCACACCGGCCGCAGTGCCCGCACTGCCCGCGTTGCCTGCGCCCATCCCCACCTTGCTCTCGAACTCGCCGCCCTCGCTCAGCCCCACGTCCTCGCAAACAGCCACCAGCCAAAGCAGCCCTGCCACTCCCAGTGAAACGCTCACTAGCCCGGCCTCCGCCTTGCACTCGGTGGCGGTGCACTGACCCACAGCAGCCGGAGCCCCCTCTTGTCCTCCTCCCCGCCAGCTTACTCGCCTTCCCCGCCACCCAGCCCTGCCCTCGCCCACCTAGGACCGCCACCCTAACTTGTCCATTTCACCCTCGGCCAACCCTCTCTCCCCTCCGGAGAACTTTGTTTTGGACCCAGGAGACAAAACACAAACTTGCAGATGGCCTGGAGGAACGTGGGAGCTGTCCTCGCCTCCACAAGAGGGGAAGGCAGGGGGGCACCTGAGCCAAGTCCTCCGATTCCTGGCCCCCCTCCCCGAAACCCCCCTTCCGTTTAAAAGGCAGGGGAAATCCTGCCTCCCGCCTTCCCAGAGAGGAGCGCGTCTTCCCTCGGCCGGGACCCGCGGGGCTCAGGACTCCGCGCAGTTAGTTCCAAGACAAGAGAAACCGCCTCAGAGGTTTCCTCGAACAGATCTCCCCTGAGGGCTGCAGCCGCACAGCGGAGGGCCGGATCTCGTTTACGTCTTGGAAATCTGCCGGGAAAAGGGACCACTAATCTTCCTACCCACTCGCCTCCGCCCATCCGGCAGAGGCTGGGCGGACCGCAGCTTCCCGGAGTAGCCGCCCTTGCCTCCCCAGCTTCTGCGGAGTTTTGTTTTGTTTTGGGTTTTGTTTCCTGCCAGAGGCTCCACGCACTGGGAGTTAGGGAAAAGGCTGCCAAACTGAGATGGGGACGCATGTCCTCAACACGAGCAAAACAAAACTAAAAGTAACCTTGTAGTATTGTTTACAAAGGCGCCCGGTAAAATGTAAACAGTGAACTTGAATCTGTATTGCTTGGCGGGCGAGCGGGTAAAGCCCACTTTACAAGTACCTGTTGTAATGTGAATGTTTACTCTTCATTTCTGGCCAGGTTTAGGGGAGGGAAGGGGGGATGGGAAAGTTAATTGGGATGTTAACTTTCCGATTAGAGACCTTTTAGCTATTTATTTTATTGTTGGAAGGAAGAAAAAAAAAAAAAGAAAATGAAATAAGCCCAAACTAAGAAACCATCAAGGGCAACCCTAGAAGAACTTAGATAGCTGACTGGTAACATGAAGGAGATGTCACCGGATAGGTCTCCCATGGACAAGTCTTTCTGTTTGCTAGGAGAACTTTCCCAAGAAGCTAAAGGGCTGCAAAGAGATGTAAATGCTTGTGAATAGGAATGATTATACACTGTGTAAAATGCACTTTTGTTTGCTATATTCCTTTAGAGTCTTAGGTAATTTGCTGGAAAACGAACTGTTGTTCTGGTGTGACCTGCTTAAGTTAAAAAAAAAAAGTTGTAGTGTCATCAGGGCTGTAAAATTTTTACCTTTCATTTTTCTCTTTCCCTGTTCAGAATTAGCATGGCATTTTAAATATTGATGTTCTTGTTCCCAGCATGCCTGTTTTAAGACAAAGAATTTAAAAAAGGTGTCTACATTAAATTATGAATCTAGTCAAAATAATATTTTCTCATTAAAATATGTAAATCCAAATTTTAGTTTATGTGTGTTTTTAAAGAGTTGCTGCAAGCAAAAACTACAAAAGATAAATGTAGTGCTTCTCTAAGCATGCTTTTTATAATACATTGTCTGAATAGTTTGTCTTTTTCATATCTTATTTAAAATAGTCAAATCTCCTCAAATGCACTTGCACATTGGGGGAGAAATGATTCCAATGGACTCCTGAAGCAGAGGGAAAGAGGAAACTATTTCTAGATTAGATCAGGTGCACAGGTGTAGTGCTGAAAAACTGTCATTAAAAAATGCGATACTTTCTATGTATTTTTGTCTATCTTAAAATTTACATTTTAGAAAATATACTGAATGTAAGGCTTATGTAGAAGTCAGGTAGAGGCTATATGGAGATACAAAAAGTAAAAACACACTTGTTTACTCGTGTTCATATTCTGATGCATCTTATTTAGAGTATTCATTTCCTTGCTCCTTTATTTCAGTTGTGGAAATTTTCTTTTCCAAAGTTACCTAGAAGGTCACCTTGCACGTCAAGAAACCTGTTCACTTTGAATAGAACAGATTTCTTTTCACTCCTTCATGTGGGAAAATAATGCTCGATGCATTTATTTTAAGGAAGTGAATGAGGTTAATTTAAATGCTTAACTCTATTTGCTTTTCTTCAGATTTTTGCAGAGAATTACAATTTGCCAAGATTTTGTGGCTCAGGGCCAACTGAAACTTTACTGAAGGGGTCACAATATTTCCAAAGCGAGGTGTGTATTCAACTAATGAAGTTACAAGACAAAGAAAAACTTAAATGGTGATTAACACTTTAGTTTACTGTGTAATATGATTAAACAAAGACCTTTGTGCAGTTCAGAGAAACCCACACAAATATCATGATCACTATACTCCATAAGGAGAATCCTTAGCACCTGCGACCCTTACATATTTAGAGGGTTATCTGGAAAAAAAAATTAGGATTAATGCAAAGGGTAATTAATCCTGTTGTGACCATTTTTTAAAAGGAAGGATCCCACACACAGCCAAAAAAAAAAAAAGTGGAAAATAAATGAATCATTGGACTGATTAAAATGCATGAAGCTACTAAAGCTCGTCAGACAGGGGACAACTAAACTCATTCATCAAGCCCAATTCACAATTATATCAACAAGATCAGCGAAAGAAAGCCTGGAAAACTTATCCACCCCAGGCTAGGAAACTCTTGAAACTTTGTTCTCAACAAGAAATCACCTATGTTTTAAAAAATTAAATACATTGTCATCATTTCCTGAAAAATAAAATTAAGGCCATTTCTGGAATATTCTAATCTCTTTGAATTTACTAACACTGAATTCAAATTAGGAATGAAGGAAACATAAAGGGCTAACATGGGCCTTAAACATTTTATACATTATCAGCTTAGATAATCAGGTAAAATATTTGTCTATAATAGGCAGTAGAATGTATATATATAAATGTACACATACATACATTTAATAAATGGGGGTACGATGCAGATCCTATCTCGTTTTTAGCAAAGGAGTGATTTCAACTCACTATCTGAAAATGTTCTTTTCAGCTAGTAAGCTCGTCATGGTGTATTGCAAAGAATGAAATAACTTGGGCATTGTGAGCCCTCCTTTCACAACTGCAGACATCTTTTCTCAGACGAAGTTGAAAGAGTAAAGTAAAAAATCCACTGATGATATTTTGACCTTGATCAGAAATCCAAAGGCAGTCCAAACAACACGTCTCCACCCCTCTCCATCCCCAGCTTTGAGACTTATGGGCTGTTTAGCTGAAGTGCCCCCACAAACAAGGAAGTTTATAACTATGATACCTTCAATGGCACTCTTTGTCATGTTAAATCTTTTCACCTGGCTCAAGTCCAAAGTCAATACACACAGCTTTAAAATAAAAATGGAAGACACAACACCATGCAGTGAGGTGTACGTCTGGGGGTCTTATCCTGAAGATCTAGTTAACTTATATTTTCTATTTTGCAAATCTGGGCCCTTTAAAAATTTAGGTTTTTGATCTGGAAACTTGGCTGTCCTGTTACTTTTGGTTTTTAACATGATTCTGTACTCAACTGTGTCTTTTAAAGGGCCTTCTCTGTGATTGGGGGAAATGCTTACACAATGGATGAATTTTGTACACTTTCTCAACAGTGAAGCTGCAGAAATTTCTCGCTGTTCCTGTTGCCTGAATTGGAGATTTTGAGAAGCCTGAAAACTAGCAGTAGCAGTGCTAGTAAATGATCCTTAGAATGGCTTCAATATTATAGCAGTGAGTTTAATTCCTTTAATAGATGAGAACACTGAGTGTCTTGGAAGCATAAATCTGGCCAGGTGCTCGAGTGGGGTGAAGTTGAGGAGTGGGTGGGAAGAAGCAGCCAATGGAGTGCCGCAACAGAAGGGTTTACTTTAGTGTATGCAAGGTTGGGGTGAGGGGATGGTTTATACATTTACCAATGGAAACTCCCTTTTTAAAAGGTATCCATTTAAGAAATGAAAAGGATCAGGATCTGTTCTCAAATTCTTAATATAAATGTCAATTATTTTTTTTTCCCTGAAGCCACATATGCACAGAGACACCCAAACAAAAACAAAACAAAAACAACCCAACCCACCGGCTGTGAAGCCTCAAAGGGGATGCATTTGTTTCGTTTAAACTAACAACAAATTATCTAATTAATATGTTTCAATTACAGCATGAAAGGCACAGCCCCTGGACCGCCCGCCGTGGGGGCACAATAGCCCCAGAGCCCACTCTAGGAATTTACAATAACTTCACATCTGTTTCTTTATTTTCTACTTTTTGATTCTAAAACTCCTCTCAAGATCACTTCAAACCACAGCCTGAGTTATGAAATATGTCCCAGTGTTAAAGGGGGATGAAACTTTGCCCAGGGACGCTTCATTTGCAAGCAAAAAAGTGAAAGCCCATTGAAGAGCATTAAACAAATATATTAGAATTCTGTCACTTTATGCAATTGAGTAGATCAAATGAAGGGTCCCGGCCACTTCATTCACTCTCATTCACTCGAATAGAAAATGCAAAGAATAGCAACCCGAGACTGGGCCACCGATGTAGATTTAGCTCCTTTTTACTGGGAGACAAAAAGGCTGAATTTTCACAAACACATTGCTGACTCGGGGACTAGGAAACCGGCACTGGAACCCCTTTGGAATTTAAATTCATTTTATCTTCCTCTCTCTTTGCGGGGATCTGTTTGCACTACAGTGCAAGATGCAGCAGGCATCCTCTGGCTTCTGAAAAAATGGGGGAGGGGAAGAAAGTGAGTGGGGGTGGCGATGTGGGCCTCAGGATTCCCAAGAAGCTCTTTGGTGGTCAACTAACACTCAGGTCCGAGATAACTCTTTAAATAAATCTTTATTTACATCAATACACGCATCATTATATCACACACACCTCTAGACTCTTACCTCCTTGCTTGGCATAGATTACATAAAACAGCTTGTTTTCAAAGACCTGAATCCCATCTGGCTCTACTGTTTTCTTCCTTCAACTAATATGTCACAACAGATTTGAAAGCTGAGCTGTCAACCTTACCTGGTCATTTCTCTGTCTCTGTTTCTCTCACTCCTCTCTCTCGCTTTTTCTCCCTCATCCTCCTACACACCCCACTTTCTGACAACTACTCTATCTGAGCACCGTGATGGTAAAGTTGTGTAAAAATCAAGAGAGGAGATACTCTTTGGTTACAATTTCCAAGTCAGAATCCTCCTACATTTTCCTTTCTCATTCTCCGTTGGGGGGGGAGGGGAGGGGAACCCAGGCCACATGTGTCAGTGGTAATTGAGATAATCTTGTGGCAATACTTCAATCCTGTGTCTTCTATGGCTGTCATTTGTGTTTTGGTGAACTTTATAGACTTTTACTTGTCAACATCTTAGAAACCCTACAGTGACTGTTAAGAGCTGCTTCTAGAGGCAAAGCAGGGCACAATAAAGAAGCAGACTTCTCAACTTTCAAGGTGTGATTACAGAAAAATGAACCAGTCTTTCTCAAATTTGAAGTCTAAATGAGATCTGATCTGAAAGAGAAAGTATTTGGAGGGTTTTCTACTGCATTTCAAAATTTTGCCTGGTACTTATCCCAGATAACATCAAAACCTTGAACATTTTTCAGTTTAGCTTCAAGATCCGTAAGGTCATGTTTAGGTGATTCTTCATTTTATTTGTGGCATTGGTATCTGGAACTAGGGATGGGAGGTGACTCAGACCTACAGGTACAAAAAAGATACTGAAGAAATAGCTGGCTGTTTTATAACCATAAGCTAACAAACTCACTGGAACTAATAATAAAGTAATCAGAAATTATCCATGAAAAATTATAGCTGGCTAAATGAAACCTTCCTTGGAAGATGTTCCTTATGGAAATTTTCAAGAATGTATGGACAAAAGGTTCTTCTTTGCAGGCAGCCTCCTCTTGCCTGTGTCTGCAAATAACTGATGTCAAATCAGTTGCAAGCTTTTGAAAAAACAAACTGGGAGCATTAATTAGGGCAGATTAAGCTCACAGATAAAAAGCATTCTTTAAGTATCCGTTGTTTAGAGGCACTGTGATTCTGATTCATGCTTTGCAGTCTGTATATTTTTATTTACTCAGTTAATTTCTTCCCCAGAGCATTCCCTGTTGACTGGGTTTACTAAGGTATACACTATAGAAAGAGCTGTTGGTTTGCAGGAATAAGTATTTCCAAACTCCGCTTTTGTTATAGATTTCTCTCCCCTCCTTCTTGAAATACAATGCATTGGTCTGATGATTCCAGCACATAACAACATATAGAGGAACTGTTCAATAAAGGATCTGAATTTTGTGCCACTTAGAGGAAGCTTAGTATTTATTAAGTAGTATCTAGAGTGTTTTGCATTAATTAGAGCAGCTCCTTGGAGAGACATTACAGACAAGAATGGTTTCACACAACACGAAAACTCCGAGCATCTGAACTCCCCCACTAGCCTGCTGCAATGAAACACAGAACAGCAAATGTCTGGCTCACTTGGAAATACCAACATATATTTTATTTATTTACATACATTTGATAGACTGAAGACCTATATCTGAAACAATAAAAAAGATCATTGGAAAGTTCCCCATCACCGTGGGTACCATGATATTTATGTCAACTACAAAAACAACAACAACAAACATGACATAATGGTCTGTCTCAAGATATCTAGCATGATTTTCATATTGGAGAAAAACTGATGAATGATTACCCAGCCCTCTTATGTTCAATGGATTAGTCAGACTGATCAAATTATTTCTTTGGCTGCCTGGAAGATGCTCACAGTTCTCATCCTTGTGGTGAGTGTTGGTGGATAGGGAGAGGGCAGGCAGAACAGGCAAGGATGAAATTTTATGACTATCAGATTAGTCCAGATCATGTATATGCAATGATTTCTGTCCCCACCACAGAACAATTAACTGAATGAACAGGAGTTCTGAAAATAGTCCTGTTACTTTAGCTTAGGTAAAAACCCTATGCCTTTGTTCTAGGTGTCAGTAAATGAGAGTATTGACTATAGGCTTCAGCTGTGATATTCAAGTTGTACAATTAAAACATATGAAATGCACTTAAATTTACTTGTGGCTTTAATAAAAGAATCCTTTCCATAAAACAAGAAAATGAAAATGATTAACTTTGACACAGAAATATAAACAGCAATTTGATTAATTATATTGCTAATTATTCTTTGCTGTGTAGCCAAACATTATCTAATTCTTAAAATGACAGATGCTGTGAATAAATCATATAAAATAATTGCTTGGAATTTCACTGCAGTGAGAAATGGTGGAGTTTATGGAGAGATTTATTTATATTGATTCCTAAATATATAATTGGTTTTGTTCTGTTCTATTCCATTTAGAAACCTAGTCTTTACTGTAAAAATACTACAACTATATTAATGTTTTTTCTATATTTTTCCTATGCTATTTTAAAATAATCCATTTCTCCTTTCAATATTTTCCATAATTATAATCAGTATACTAATTTGTATATCTTCCTTTTCCCAACATTATATCACAAGCATTTACCATGACTTTATAACATAGTTTTCATAAACATCTATTTCAATATTTATATAGCATACCAATTGAATGGAATACTAAATGCCTAATTGGGGCATTTTGAATTTTTAGGTTTTGTTTGGTTTTGCTAATACGAAGACTGCTGTGGTGAACATCTTTCATAGCTACTAAACACTGTTTCCAATTGTGTAAAATACATTAGTGTTATTACATGGAATTCCTTAACAGCTCCCTATAAATTCAATCATATAATTTAACTTAGGATTTCAGCTTTGTTATTTGCCCATTGTTATCTGTCCTCTGTCTGGGACCCAGAGCAATATTGCCTCAACTTAGAATCAAAAGACACTAAATGTTAAGAGTTGAAAGGTCCTGAGAAATTCCAGGTAAATTGATACTTTTATTTCACTCATTTGGTCAATCCCACTGATACATTCCTTTAACTACATCCAAATAATTTAACAGCACCAAAGTCAGGTTCTGAAAGTAAAACAAAAGTTCCCTGTTAAATGCCAGACATATGCCACTAAAAATCAGAAATCACGAAAATACTGAAATTGTCCAAATGAAGGCTTTTATCTGATAATGTAGGCTCACATCATTTTAAGGCAGTTTACACAGCATAACAAGCTGCAAACTTTTTAAGTGGGGGCCTTGGGTAGTTTGTGTAACAAGAGAGAATGGTCACTGATAAGTCCCAGGTCTAATGATCAAGAGATCTACCCTCAATATGAATCATTTCTTAACTTCTTGATACCTTCCCTGAAACTGAAAGCAAATACTCTTCCAGACAGACTGCCACAAGTCTAGACAGTCCAGGCCCACAGCAGGTGTGACTATATCATTTCTTCAGTTGCTTTGACATGGCTAATTCTCAAGATGGGAGACGGCAGGAGTGGGCTGGGAGGGGGGAATGGCAAAGAAGGGCAAGGATTCAGAGCTTCAGATTTTGTCTCCTTATTGTGGCATTTCATTTTGCCCTTTCTTATATGACAATTTGATGTCTGATTTCCCCACTCCAGGTACTTGAGATCTTAATTATTTTTAATAAACTTGTTTTTAACCATGTAAGACATGACACAGGTGCTAGTTAGGTACTTGTCAATGGGAGAACAACCAGGTAGCCTGGAACAGACCCAGAAAGAAGAATAAACAAGAAAAGTACCAAAACTAGTGGCTACACCTGAAACTACTCTTCTGAATTGGAATAAATGTTTTTTGGTCTTGGAAACAAAGGAATTTGTTCATAATTATTTTTCCATAGTCTCCCAACCAACATTCCCAGAGCTGATCACTCCTACCCTCAGCTTGGCTCACTTGACACAAAGAGGAGAGATATAAGAGGAGGAAAAGAGGACTGAGAGAAAGCAGACGAACTGGAAGAAAATCTGATGTCTCTGTTAGCATGGTTCTTTAAAAGGGTCCCCTAGGACATCTCAGCACATGTCCTTTTAATTCAGTTCAAGCCAACTCAACTCAGTCTGATTAAACCCAATTGCTAAGCAGCACGTGCACAAACAAGATCTTGCAAGAAAATATTTTGGTCAGAAGATCGGAGTTTGAGTCCTAGTTTTATCTTCTTTTTACCTAAATGGTTCTGAGCAATTCTTAGCTCTCAGTTAACCATCTCTCATGGAGAATAAGGGTTCACTCAAAGGCTTGTCTCAATGATCAAGTGGAGCAAAGTTGATGAAAGTGCTTTGAAGTGTCATGTAACCTTAAGTTACTGTGATAGAGAAACAGTAAAATAAAAATAGCTATCAGAAATTGTCCTGCCTGAGAGGAATTTAGCCTTAAGCTCTTCAGGACAGATTGCACTCCTGGAGGGAAGGTCTACTTTTCATGCTATTTTTTAAACCCCATATTTTTACTGTCTGCCCATCTGTTCCAATACCCATGCAGTAACTTGGTGGTGTCAACAAGGTGCTATGACAAGGGAAATTGTGGCTGCTTTTTTGTATATTCTTCCAAAATGGGCCTTTTCACAGATTTAAAGATATGATGTTGACAAACTGTTAAGATTCTTAAAAGACAGGACAGGAAATAGTGTGACAGCCAGGCACAAAAAGATGGCCAACATAAAAATTAGGGCATTTTTAGTCTTCTTTTACCCAGCAACCAATGGCTTACACTATTTCCCTGACACTTTAAGAATTTAATCAATGCTTATATAGCATTTACCACATGCCAGGTACTGTTCTAAGTTGTTACAAATAGTAATTTGTTTAAGCCTAATAACAACCTATGAGATAGGAGCTTTTTATGATGTCCATTTTATAGATGGAAATACTGAGGCAGTGGGCATTTAAATTTGCCCAAGGTTACTCCGCTAGTAAATGGTGTCAATGTCCAATGGACTCTCAGTAAAATCTGGTTTAATATCAAGATACTTCTGTTATTGATGATAGCAGCTCACATGATTTCTTAGACTCAAGGGCTCTATTAAGCTCATTAAGGTGTGCAGAGGGAGAAGAAGGATCACCCTCTGCCAGCTTTAAACTAACTGTCTCAGACACAAAATGATTTTTGCAGCTGCTAATCTTATTATTCTTTTGTTACTTCTCTTACTCTCCCCAGCTTTGCTCTGAGTTATGAGTCACTAAATTGCATTTTCTTCCTGAACTATCTTCTATTTAACTTATGTGGCTGGGGGGTGGAGAGGAAAAGCAATACCTCAACAAAACCAGAAATACCCTTCTATGCTAGTTTATAGCAATATTTGATCTTTGATCTCAGATTATATACCAAAAAAGTCACCATGGAACACCACCACCACCCCCCAAAATGGATCTTTTTTTTAAAAAAGATTTTATTTATTTGAGAGAGAGAGAGTAAGCAAGAGAGGGTGAGTGAGAGAGAGATAGCACAAGCCAGGGGGGAGAGGTGGAGGCAGAGGGGGAAGCAGACTCCTTGCTGAGCAGGGAGCCCCACACGGGGCTTGATCCCAGGACCCTGGGATCATGACCTGAGCCAAAGGCAGACACTCAACTGACTGAGCCACCCAGTGTCCCTGAAAAAAATGGATCTTAAGGTGTATTCAATCAACCTGGATCCATGTACGATTAACTCAAATCCTTGGGAATGAGAGTAGCTAATACGAAATCTAGGCAGGGACATGTTCTAGTAGTTAAAGAAAATTACTGACCTGTGTGTCTTTTTCTTCCCTTACAGTCTACATCAGCTGGCAAAATAAGTCAGAAGGGGTAAGAAGTACCACTTTTGTACTTACACTATAATTTCAGAAAGAAGGAAAAAAGAAGGGAGAGAGGGAGGAAAAGAAGGAAAGTAAAGGTTAGGGGTAACTTTCTATCTCAGTAAACACAATTTCGTTTGTTGTTGATGGAACCAAATATTTGAGAGGTCAATATCTGGTGTTTTGATGTTCACATTTCTTTAGTGGTACTTTTAAAAAGTATGCTTGAGTCCTCACATATTTTCTTCAATCCAATCACCAGGAGACTGGCATTTACATATATTTTATAGATAGGCATTTTAAGAAGTGCTTACTGTCCAGCTCTGGCCTCCCTTTTGACCACCTGTCTCAGTTATAAGTGACTCCTGAGGAAACAGTTTTCATACACGGATAGTGGGCTCCGAATTTGCTGTGTGTTTGGAGTCTCTCATCCTTTTCCTAACAGAGTCTGTGACTGGGCTGGAGAACGTTGGTAAAACTCATTCATGCTTTTTGATCACCTCACTCTGGTTTGGTGGTTTGACTTGCCAAATAAGGATTTATATCCTGTGTTTCTGGCCTCTCTGGACTCCATATGAGCCCTCACTACAACAGGCTCTGGGACTACCATTCAAACGACCATGCTTAGTCCACCTCATCTTTAAAGATGGATCCACCTGCAAAGCTCAGGGTCCTTTTTGCACCTTTCTCTCTTATTCTGTTCTACTTCTATTTGAGTTTCAAAGTAGCCACCCATGCAGGGCTCAGCCAGTCAATTGCCAGTACTCTGGGGTTGGTGTCTATGAATGTCCATATTCCCTGGGGTTCAGCAGATGGCACAAGAAAAGGGAACACTGGGAGAAGATGCTTTTATATATTAAATAATCTAGTTAGGAGATGGTCTTGTTTTGTCTTCATTTACTGAATTTCTTACGGAAAAAATGAAACTTGCTACCACTCTGGAATAGATGTTTTCTGTGATGGTTTCTGCTGCAATGTGTTAGGTTTATTTTTCAGAGTGATATTGATATTGATACCACCAACTTGGTGGTAACTGAAAATTCATATGCTGTTGGGGAGACTGACTCAATGACCCTCCCTGAACCTTATGAAAGTATTCCGTTTTGGAACCAATAAACTTGGCAAAAGCAATAAGCTTTTATTTCTTTTTTCCAAGTTGTTCAAAGCAACATGTGTGGTCCTATACAGCATATGTTACCTGTCATCAATCTGCATAAAATGGCCTCAAAGCAGAGAAGTAGAATGACATTTTCACAATTTATTGCTTGGGAATGATCTCCTAAAATGAAAATAACAGCACTATTCCTAATGGGGTGCATTAAGAGCATAGAAACAATGATTTAAAAAGGGGGGCATCGAGCAAATTACTGAAACTCTCTGAGCCCTCTTTTCCTCTAAAGAAAAGAGAGTCATATTAGAAATGTTCAGCTGGGGGTGCCTGGGTGGCTCAGTTGGTTAAGTGTGTCTACCTTCCGCTCAGGTCATGATCCCAGGGTCTGGGGTCAAGCCCCATGCCGTAGGGCTCTCTGCTCAGCACGGAGCCTGCTTCTCCTTCTCCCTCTGCCTGCTGCTTCCCCTGCTTGTGCTCTCTCTCTCTCTCACTGTGTCAAATAAATAATATCTGAAAAAATAAAAGTTGAGCTGGTTATATTTACCCATCCTCTCAGCTCCAAATTCAGCCCTCGATACTTTGTTCTGAAAACTTTATTTCCCAAACTCCTTTGCCAGCCAACTTCCTGTAAGTCTCTGCAAACAGAAACAGGTTGGGTGCTAAGTGTGTATGTGTACTATGTGATTCATATACACTATTCCCCTTTAGTCCTCACAGCAAACTTATGAAGTAATTTTCATTATACAAACAGGGAAACTAATACCTAAAGGAGTTAATAAGTTTTCTGGTAAGTAGCTGAATAAGATTCAAACTCAGTTTCCTCCTGACTCTAAATTCAGCGCTATTCTGCTGCCATGGTAACATACTGCTTGTCCTTCAAAAAATATTTACTGAATAGGATACCATTGTGGCTACTGTGACAAACAGAAGGAAGTAATGGTAAAAAAAAAAAATTAATAGAGAGCAAGGGATGGATTTGAAAAACATACCAAATAAATTAGAGGATATGATGATGAGAGTGGGAGGTACTAAGAAGAAGAGGTATGAATCAAAAGAATTAAATGGCAATTCAATTAGTCAGGATTCCTGGGGTTGCAAGTAACAGAAACGTAATTCAACCTGATAGTTCTGTTCTAACAAAAGTCCTAGGAAGGAATATGATTGTTTCTCCTTGGGTTATCTGCTCATCCCTAAACCAATCACTTTAGCTGAGGAGATACAGTACTCTGACTGGGTCATATCCTATCCCTAGGGCCCACAGAGGCAGGTCCACTACACAGAATCCTTCAGGGCAGGATCCTTATAGAATGCTCACTATACAATGACTATAAAGATTCAAGTCTGGTTAATTAGAAATGAGGTCCCATTGATGGAAATAAGGATGGTTGAGAGCAAGTGACTACAGGAAGAAAATATTAAGTAAGGAAGGTAAGGACCTGCTAAACCTGCACCAGCTTGAAAAAGATGCAACCTAATCTTGAAGATATCCAGTCAAAATCTGAAGTCACTCCCATGTTTCTTCAGAAATCTTAATTCTTTAACTTTAAAGGTAAAAGTGTGGGGTGCCTGGGTGGCTCAGTCGGTTAAGTGTTGCGCTCATGATTCCGGTCCAGGTGGTAGTCTCATGGGTTGTGATCTCATGGATCGTGGGATGGAGCCCCGCATTGGGCTTTGAGCTCAGCAGGGAGTCTGCTTGGGACTCTCTCCCTCTGCCCTTCCCCCCACTTAAGCTCACTCTCTCTCTCAAATGAATGAATAAATCTTAAAAAAAATAAAGGTAAAAGTGTGAATTCTGGGAATGGGGGATCATCCACTGGTATCAAAAGTTTAGTGACAGGTACAAAACAAATAATGACTAAACTTTCAGACTCTATATCTCACTTGTACTGGGTTAGATTTTTCATGAATGCACAAATTATTGATTCAGGTAATGTCATTTTCATAAATCTCATGGTTTTACAGCTTTGAGTTAAAATGGGGGTTGGCAAATTATAGTCCATGAGCCAAATCCAGCCTACCACCTGTTTTTGTACAGCCCATGAACTATAAATAACATTTTAAATATCTGAAAAATTTTTAAAAAATCATATTTCATGACTACATGAAAATTATATGAAATTTGAGGCCCATAAGGTTTTGTTGGAATACAGCCATATTCATTCATTTATATATTGTCTGTGTTACTGCTTTTGTGTACTATAGCAGAGTTGTTGCAACAGAGACCACATTTTAGGCACTGCAAAGCCTAAAACATTTATTTTTTTTCTCTTTAAGAGAAAAGTTGGGGCACCTGGGTGGCTCAGTCCTTAAACGTCTGCCTTCAGCTCAGGGTGTGATCCTGGCGTTCTGGGATTGAGCCCCACATCAGGCTCCTGCGCTGGGAGCCTGTTTCTTCCTCTTCCACTCCCCCTGCTTGTGTTCCCTCTCTCGCTGGCTGTCTCTGTCGAATGAATAAATAAAATCTTTAAAAAAAAAAAATAAGAGAAAAGTTTGCCAACCGGAGAGCAAAAAACTTGGAGTACCAATTGGTCTATGAGGTCTTTGCTATCATTCTACATTTATGGGGTGTCAAGATCTGGCAAAAGGTCAAGATGATGTCTAGATTTTCATCAATAATCCAGTTGATTGTGAATTTGGGGGCTATTAACAAATTTATTTAAAGCTTGTTACAAAACTTGGATCAAACATTAGAAGTCTGTCACAACTCTATGTTCTTATATTTCTCTAGTTGCTCAAGGGATCATCTATTTTTATAGACTGTATAGTTTACAAAGTACTATTAAACACACCATTGGTTTGGTATGATATGTAAAATAATACATAGTTAGTTTTTCATAAGGCCTGACCTCTCCTGGGTATAACATTTGCTAGGGATTAGCTGATGGAAATAAGATAGTAAATAGAAAATGAATACATTTAGGAAGCACATTACTTATGTTATGTGAGCACATTCTAAGTGAAATGGAAACTGGTTGCCTTTCTAGCATCTATTCTTTCCAAAGCCTCCAGTTTCAGTTTGGGAATGCATGAGATAATAAGAGGTAGGAGTTTCTACCAAATAAATAACAGTAACCCAATTAAGGCATTTTTCAGGCACAGTGATTGGTCAGAGATGGGCATGTGACTTCAGTTGGTGCCATCAGACTGATTTTCAGAATCTTGACAGGAATGCTTCCACAAAGACAGTCACTCTTTCCTGTTGGAATTGAATGATTAGTGGCTGAAAATTGCTCACTGCTGTCTTGGGAACCCCAGGGAAACCACCTTAAGACACAGCTGATGTTACAGAAAGACAGACAGACAGAAATAGTCTTTTTCGACATTACCGAGTCATTCTACAGAGTGCTGCCTGATGCTGGTCCTGCCCTGGACCTCTGAAGGTGGTATCATGAACCAGTAAGTTCCCATTACTATTGAAGTCAGTTTGAATCAGGTTTTCATTTACTTATGACTAAAGTATACCAAGTGACAAAGATTCCTTCATTCCTTCATTTGCTCATTCATTCATAAAACATTAAGTGTGTTTTCTTTTGTGACATCAAATGTGTCTTTTCCAAACAACCACAACCAATTCTTCAACTCTCCAACACCAAACAGGGGTCGTACAATTCAACTTAATTCTGGCACTAGCTATCCAGAGTTAGCAGACTATACAGATGAACAGTTCAGTCCCACAAGATTTTCGCACTTCAGACACCAGCTGTAAATGGAGTCCCCAGGATACCTGCACTTCTGCTTGGCTGACTGCAAATTCAAAGGTTCCCACAGCAACCTCCTTCATGTTCAATAATTTGTTAGAAAAACTCACAGTTTATTATGAAAAATATAACTCAGGAAGAGCCAAATGGAAGAGATGCACACAGCAAGGTATTTGGAGGAGGGGAGCAGGGTACAGAGTTTTCATTTCCGCTCTGGGAAAAACCACCTTCCCAGCACATCAACATGTTCACCAACCTGGAAACTCCCCCAAATCCCATCATTTAGAGGTTTTAATGGAGGTCTTATCACAGAGGTGCAATTGATTAAATCATCGGCCATTCACCAATTGAATTCAAACTCCAACCTCTCTCCTTTCTCTGAAGGTGGGGCTATAAGTTCTACCCTGTTACTGCTTGGTTGGTTTTCCTGGTAACCAGCCCCCATCCAGAAGCTATCTAGGCCTCCCCCTCAGAGTCATCTCATTAGCACATAAAAGACAATACATTCCAAGGGTTTTAGGAGTTCCTTGCCAGGAACCTGGGACAAAAACCAAATATTTATTATTTATGATACTACAATTATGTACACTTACTCTGGTCAGAAATGCTGTCCTATAAGATAGTTAATCTTTGCTTTCAAGGAACTCATTGGGTAGGGAAGAAGGAATGGGAGAAGTACCACAGAGATACAGTACATGGAACTTGAAGCAATGAGCTCTAAATAGTATCTGTAAGAGTAAGTGGTATGCTAGATATTTTGAGTCATCTCCAACAGTGACCAAACTAATACAGGAAAGACTAGCTGACACGTTGTATTCTTTTCCTCAGACGATCCTCAAAGTGGCCTGAATTAATAATAAATTAATCACAGCAAACCAATCCAACAGAAGATTCTTCCCCTGAAGTTGCAATAATTTCCCTTCAATGCCCAACTTACCACATCATATATTTTACAGATTTTGAGACAAGCCCAAATTATATTTATAAAAACTTAAAAAAAATTTTCCCAGTTTTTCTTCATGCATTTTCTTCCTCTACTAGAGTATACAGCCTACTGACTTCCAGGAAATCTTCAGCTCCATCACTCGGAAAAGGTTCTTTAGCTCAATTTTGCCAATAGCCCCTTGGATGTGTAGCATTCTGAAGATGCCAGTTCCCAGATCCCACTGCTGGGGTGACTTACATGCGAACTTACAAAGCACTCAAATATCAGGGAGTGTGTGTCAACTCAAATGCTGACCAGGATATCTAGGAGACCAAAGAGTTTGGTGTAATATGATTTTAATAATGATAATGGCAAAGAATGTGTGGCTTAGTGAAAGGAGTCTTGGAGTCACATGGATATAAGTTCACTTGCTGACTGTGCCATCTTGGAAACTTGGTTTCCTTCCCTGCAAAACAAAAGTAAAAATTTCCTTCTTGTTGAGATGTACGCAATAAATGAGCTAACACCTATAGGGTACTTGGCCCATGGTTGGTGCTTGATAAATAATTGCCATATGTAATTTATAATAAATACAAAACTATCCTATTTTTGGTTATTGTTCTGAAAAATTTCAAAGCATGACACATGTTTAGAAATCCTAGACTAGGGGTGCCTGGGTGGCTCAGTCAGTTAAGCATCCAACTCCTGATTTCAGCTCAGGTCATGATCTCAGGCTCCTGCTCTGCTTTGGGCTCTGAGCTCAGTACAGAGTCTGCTTGGGATTCTCTCTGCTTCTGCTCCTCCCCCTACTTTCATGCACACACATGCTCTCTCTCTCCCTCATATAAATAAATAAATAAAATTTAAAAAAAAAAAAGAAAGAAAGGAAGAAATCCTAAGTGCTAAGCCTGTGCTCTGACTGAGCACCTACTTTGTATAAGCCCCTCAGAGCACATAATCATGCCAAGATGTCACTCCTTATCTCAAGAGGTTCACAGGCCAGGCCTTGGGAAACTTAAATCCAGACAAAGGATGAAAATGATACTTCAGCACAGCAACAGGAGAAGTTTAAAAATAATATCCAGAATGAACTATCAATCATATTAAACCAAGCATTACATAACCAAGAAGAAAGAAGAGTTGCAAGTCAAAATACTTCAGGCAATTTTAGTTTTCATACCAATTTGGAACTTATAGATTTCTTCCATATTTTTTTTAAGGTGGAAAAGAGCTATTTGGATTTACTGACATCATGTTCCCTAATGACTGGTCTTTCTGACTCAAAAGTTCTATCAACACTCTGATGCTGAATCTCAGGGATACAAAATCAAGGGGAAAATGCTCCACAGAAAACAAACTTCAGATGTCCTAAAACAACCCTTCTTTTCCAAATTTGGTTCTTATTTTCGATTCCAAAAACAACACACGAGGCCTTAGAAGGTACAAACTGCCTCATGTTTATGCATGTCGCCCTGGAGAACCGAGGATTTCAGATGCCTTTGATTACAAACTGGCTGAAGAAAACATCTACTCAAAGTTACTCATTGAGGAACCAATTCTCCCTGCCCCCACCTCACCTTAAACCTAAAGAAACTTCAATCCCGCATCAATTTGCAACGGAGCACTTGACACGACTTTATTGGTATATCTTTCTTATGCATTTGACCAATCAAAATGATAATTTAGACAAACTGGGGATGGCAGAGTGCATTATCCAGCAATATCTCATTATTATGCAAAAAATCAGATATTCACAGCAACTGTCTCATCTATTTATTGTTTGGTTACTCATCTGGAAATTTTAATACTTTCTTCAGGGGCGGGGACTGGCAATAAAAAAAATAGACCTATATATCAAACCTTTAACTTCTTGCCATCATTGTGTGCCATAATACAGATGGAGTGGCTATCAGCAAGCTTTACTGTGTTGGTTTATTTTCTTCAACAGCAAATATGGATTTAAATGGGAGAAAGCCACAAAGTCAACTTAAGGCTGGAGGGCCTCTCAGAACCTTCTAGTTACTTTGCAAGCAGAGATAACTGGCTATAGTCTGCCTCCCAGAGAATTGATGCCTAAGGTTGCCAATACCTATCCGCAAGATCATTAGAGTGGGTGTGAGAAGGAATGATAATGGTTTAAGATGAGGAGGGATGAGGCCACTGCATCTCAGAAAGTAATTTCACTCCCTCATATGGCAGTGTTTCTATGGGCCACATTTCCCTTCTCACAAACATAAAGCTGGCTGTATGCCAGCACTGTTCTAATTACTTCACAATCAATTACTTCTTAAGTCTTCATCACAAGTGTGGGAGGTACGTACTGGTATTACCCCCGTTTTATAGATGGGGAATTGGGGCACAGAGTGGTTACATAATTTACCTAACTCAAAAACAGTGAAAGAAGGATTTAAATACAAGCAACTTGGCTCCGGAATCTATGCTCATAAACACTGTGCTCTGCGGGCCAGCTGTGCAGAAGTGTAGTAGCTTTCTGGGGCGCCTGGGTGGCACAGCGGTTAAGCGTCTGCCCTCGGCTCAGGGCGTGATCCTGGTGTTGTGGGATCGAGCCCCACATCAGGCTCCTCTGCTGTGAGCCTGCTTCTTCCTCTCCCACTCCCCCTGCTTGTGTTCCCTCTCTCACTGGCTGTCTCTATCTCTGTCAGATAAATAAATAAAAAAATCTTTAAAAAAAAAAAAGTGTAGTAGCTTTCTGCTTCTGCTTTTCATGGTCTGTGCCAGAAGGGTGAATTGGTGAGAGGGAAACTGCAGTGTACCTACAAGAGAATCATACAGACTACCTGTTTAAAGATCAGAATCTCAAACCCAGACCAACTGGTTCAAAAACGTGCAACTTTTAACAAGTTCCTTAAATGGTTCCTAATCACATCAAAGTTTGAGAACTACTAGAATAGATTTTCTGGACTAACAGTCAGAAAATAATCTGGATTTGGGTCTCAATCCCACTGCTTATGAGCTTTTTAACTTCGGAGAAACCACCTGAGCTTTCTGGGCCTTGGTTTCCTCATCTGTAAAACAAGGACAAAAATATCTGTCCTACATACTACACACAGTTGTAAGAATGAGAAGAGATAAAGCATGTCAAAGAAATCGGTCACTTGGAAAGCATTTCCAAATATGAGCTATTATTATTGGTCTCTCATTATTTTGTGTGTGCAAGATTTTCCTCCCTGCTAAAATCATAATCTTTTTGAAGATGTAAGCACTATAAGCACCTTTCTCTTCTACCCCGTAATAATTTATACCATGCTAAGCATGTTATAACTACCCAATAAACACTGGCTTAGTTCAATACATTTTTAAAAATATGTAAGCAGGTCCACAGAATCAACACTATCTATTGTTTGCATTCTAGTGACCAACATTTGTACACTGTGCCTCCAGAGTCCTCAGAACATTGTTATGTATATTATCATATTTGATTCTCACAAGTCTTGTGTTAAAGAGGGTAGTTAACGGTGATAGCTGTGTTTTACTGGAACAGATGAAGGTCAGGTTAAATTATTTGTCTAAGCTTACCCAGTTAGTAATTAAATGGCAACTTCCACAGTTTTCAGCAACACCATGCAGCACATTGAAATGACTTGTAGTTGGAACAACTCTTCTGGCAAAGATGGAAAGTGCCAAATTTTATGAAAGGGAGAACCACTACTAATGACTATTATTACCAAAAAAATGTTGTTTATTTGCATGTGAATCACACTGATTTCTGACAGTAAGAAATCTTGCCCATTTAGCAGGTATGAGGCACAAAGGGCAGGGAGATTTTCTGGGAAGCTACAGAATTCTTCCCCTGCTCACTTATGAATTAGAAGAGTATTCATTTTTCTTCCATTACAAAAAAAAAAAAAAAATACCACCCTGGGAAAAAAACAAGATTCTACAAAAAGAGCAAGAGGAATCCAAGCTATCTGCTTTTAAAAATCCTGTTGTTTTGGGGATGCCTGGGTGGCTCAATTGGTTAAGCATCACACTCTCTTGGTTTTGTCTCAGGTTGTGATCTCAGGATCGTGATCGCAAGGTCATGAGATCAAGCCGTGCGCGAGGCTCTGCAGTCAGTGTGAAGTCTGCTTGAGATTCTCTCTCCCTCTCTCTCCCCCTCTGTCCCTACCCCTGCTTGTATGCGCTCGCGAGTGTGTGCTCTCTAAATAAATAAATAAATAAAATCCTTTTTAAAAATCCTGTTCTGGGGCGCCTGGGTGGCACAGCGGTTAAGCGTCTGCCTTCGGCTCAGGGCGTGATCCCAGCGTTCTGGGATCGAGCCCCACATCAGGCTCTTNAGAGAGCACACAAGCAGGGGAAGGGGCAGAGGAAGAGGGAGAAGCCGACTCTCTGCTGAGCAGGGAGCCCATCTTGGGCTCCATCCCAGGACCCTGGGATCATGACCTGAGCCAAAGGCAGATACTTAACTGACTGAGCCAGCCAGGTGCCCCAAAAATCCTGTTACTTTTAGGGGCGCCTGGGTAGTGCAGTCGTTAGGCGTCTGCCTTCGGCTCAGGGCGTGATCCCGGCGTTCCGGGATCGAGTCCCAAATCAGACTCCTCTGCTGGGAGCCTGCTTCTTCCTCTCCCACTCCCCTGCTATGTTCCCTCTATTGCTGGCTATCTCTCTGTCACATAAATAAATAAAATCTTTAAAAAAAAAATCCTGTTACTTAACTACAGAGAATAAACTGATGGTTACCACAGGGGAGGGGGTTGGTGGGATGAGCGAAACAGGTGAGGGGATTAAGAGTACACTTATCTTGGGGCAGCTGTGTGGCTCAGTCAGTGAAGAATCTGCCTTCAGCTCAGGTCATGATCCCAGGGGCCTGGGATGGAGCCCCGCATAGGGCTCCCTGCTCAGTGGGGAGTCTGCTTCTCCCTCTCCCTATGCTGCTCCCCCTGCTTGTGTTCTCTCTCTGGGTCTCTCTCTCTCAAATAAATAAATAAAATCTTAATAAAAAAAAAAGAGTACACTTATTTTGATGAGTAATGTATAGAATGGTTGAATCACTATATTGTACACCTGAAAAATAACATAACACCATATATTAACTATAGTGGAATTTTTTAAAAAATCCTGTTACTTTTGTAGTCACAAAGCTGCCAGGCAAGGAAAGAAGACATGGTACCATACTGTGGTTTCAACATCTTCCACCTTTGGGAGGCATTCTTTGTGGGCTCAGTCAGACTCCCTTTACCATCAAATAGTTTGCCCACAACTGAATAAGTTCCATTTGNTAGAATGGTTGAATCACTATATTGTACACCTGAAAAATAACATAACACCATATATTAACTATAGTGGAATTTTTTAAAAAATCCTGTTACTTTTGTAGTCACAAAGCTGCCAGGCAAGGAAAGAAGACATGGTACCATACTGTGGTTTCAACATCTTCCACCTTTGGGAGGCATTCTTTGTGGGCTCAGTCAGACTCCCTTTACCATCAAATAGTTTGCCCACAACTGAATAAGTTCCATTTGCTGGACCTGGTCCAAATACATTTAACGTTCTAATAATACTATTAAATTTTCTAGTAATAAAGTCTCTTTGGGTGATGCAATACACTGAGATTTATTTGAGAACGCATACTGATAGGATGATACTTGCTTATTTTTCACTTTGTCCAATGGATTTCAGATATCCTTGAAAAACGGGTAGTTGAAGCTCAGCTTTGATAATGAGCAAGTCACAGCCACCAGAGTGATCCTTTTAAAATATAAGTCAGATCATGTTATGCCTTTATTCAAAAGGGTTTTTGCTGGTATTAGAATCTGGTTATAAAATTTATAGGAATCGTAAAAGACCTAGAAAGGACAAAATAATTTTTAAAAAGAATAAGTGAGTTGGAAGACTTACACTACCTAATTTCAAGACCTAATATTAAGCAATATTAATTAAGACTTTCTGGTATTGGTGTAAAGACAGACATACATGAGA
The DNA here is from genome assembly GCF_002007445.2 of Ailuropoda melanoleuca. Lineage (NCBI taxonomy): Eukaryota > Metazoa > Chordata > Mammalia > Carnivora > Ursidae > Ailuropoda > Ailuropoda melanoleuca. Next base: position 47,052,913 of record NC_048222.1, on the reverse strand, counting down.
AATGCACCCATACATATACGGTCAACTGATTTTTAACACATGTGCCCACATAATTCAATGTGTAAAGAATAGTCTTTTCCACAAATGATGCTACAACAAATTAATACTTATATGAAAAAAAAAATCTTCACCTTTGTCTTACATCATTTATAAAACTTGACTCAAACTGGATTATAAACCCAAATGTAAGGCCTAAAGGTATAAAACTTTTAGAAGAAAAAAATAGGAGAAAATCTTTGTGACCTTGAATTAGTCAAGGATTTCTTAAAGGGAACATAAGAGCTCAAATCATAAAAGAAAAAAAAATTGATACTCTGAAATTAAGAGATATGAAAAAGACAAGAAACAATACATATATTTGATAAAGGATTTATATCAAGCATATTAAAGAACTTCTACAACTCAATAATAATAAAACTAAAAGTAATGGGCAAAGATTTAAACAGGCACTTCACCAAAGAACAGATATGAATGGCAAATAAGGACTTGAAAAGACATGTGCTCAAAAACAATACTCCTTAGGAAAGCACGAACTAAAAGCAGAATGACTAAAATTTAAAACCCAGTGATGAAGATACAGGATTACTGGAACCCTCATATATTGCTGATGAGAATACAATATGAATAGTCACTTTGGAAAATAGTTCGGTAATTTTAAGATTTTATTTATTTATTTATTTATTTATTTATTTATGTATGTGTGAGGGGGAACCGTCACTTCCAACTGTCAAGATTGAAAGAGGCTTAAGAGAGGAAGTGACTCCTTAATAAATGGGTAGGATTTCTTTACATGAAAACAACTGGGCAATTGGAAATACTGTTCTAGCTTCTCTTTAGAGTAAAATTATAGTTTCTTAGCTTGTACGTTTGAACATAATCCCCTGCTTTGAAGACATTCTAGAAAACTGACATATCACCAATGACTCAAAATCTCTCTTATATGTCCATGGTGCTGTTTTCTTACTTGCTGGCCTGCTGGCAATATTGACAATTAATTGGCTAAGGTACACATTACTTCAATGCTATGGTAATCAGGAAAATTGACAAAATCTCTTCCTTGTTGCTGTAATGTATCTGTTCGCATGTCTTTTGCACTATATTCTGATATCTAGGAGGGCAGAGTTTGAATCTCTCTCAGCTTTGGATTTAAAATGGTGTAGCATAGTAGGCTCAAAGAATAAATGTTCCTCAGAATTTTGAGCATTCTGCTTGTATTAATGTGCACATCAGGGAAGAACAATTAGCAAGGTCATTAATCATGACTCTCTCTATTTAATTGTAAAAGCTAATTGCCTGTTAAGGTAAGGCAAGCCTTATTTCCTTAATCAGAGGGGTTACAACCTGAACATGTCGGGGAAATCTGAGATGCTGATGTGAAAGACAAAATGGATGAAGTTCAAACACAAAGCTGAAATCCCAAGGTCTTCTCATTTACTCTTGTTTACTCATGAACTTAATTAAGATAGAATCTTTTACCTAGACAAGCTCTACAAAGGAAATACAGACAGAATGTTAGGCTGTGGTTTGGATCACTCTCTGAAACAGACGTGTCCTCTTATTATGGACTGAATGTGTCACCACCCCCCAAATTCTTACGTTGAAGCTCTAACCCTCAATGTATCTGTATTTGGAGATGGAGCCTCAAAGTAAATAATTAAGGTGAAATGAGGCCGTAAGAGTAGAGACCTGATCTGATAGGATTAGTATCCTCATGAGACACCAAAGAGACTGCTCTTTCTATCCACACACATGCCTTGAGGAAAGACCAATAAGCACACAGCAAGAAGGCAGCTGTCTATAGAGTAGGAAGAGAGAGATCTCACCAGAAACCCATTTCGCTGTCACCTGGATCATGGACATCTAGCTTCTAGAATTGTGAGAAAATAAATGTCTGTTGTTTAAGCCACCTTGTCGGTGGTATTTGTCATGGCAGCCTGAATAGACTAAGATAATTTTCCCAGCAAATAGTGCACCTGGTTATAAATAGGCTTAATCTTAAATTCTCGGCTGTACTGATTTGGAACCTCCTCTGTCCCAAGATACGAATTAGGCCAGGGTTTTCAGAAATCTCTCATTCCCAAACTGACTTGCTCTCTCCTAACCTTCCCTGTTACATTTCAATTAATACACAAAACTGGAAGTTTCTCTTTTTTGCTCTAAGTTTTCTAGTTGGCAATGACTTTCATTTTCCATAGCCAACATTAATTTAGATTTGAAAATCATATTTTCTAGTAATTTTCAAATGGAAGATTTTAGAATAACCCAGGGAAGAGTATAGGTATTATCTTTGTATATGTGTGTTTCTAAAAAAGAGCTGAAACCAGCAAAGAGCTTCAAAAATCCACATTTTCAAACACTAGTTAATACTCTCAATCTTTGGAAATATTTATGGATATTGTTATAGAAGACTTTCTGGCATTGCATAGAATAAACACAACAAGTTTCTCAGTTTGCTGCATTGAGTACCACATGGTTAACTATCATCCCTGCACTCATTCAAAACAGCTAAGAAAGTTATGAGGCTAATGTCACCCATCTCCTCAACTCCAGATGCCCGAAGTATTTTTGTTCTACACGTTTGCCTTGCATCGCAATCAAACATTTCAAGCCCCAGTGTTCTGAGTTAAGAACTGGGAATACTCAGTCTATTCTGAAGGCTGTTTTTTCAGTTATTGTGACAATGTTCTTTTGCACTATGTTCCTCTCTTTGGAAGCAAAAGCAACATAATACCATGGAAAAATATTTAGATAGAGTTGGATTCTCAACTTCGTGGCTTACTTTTCTTTCTAGGATCAGCTTTCTTACTTGGAAAATGCAGACACTAATGCTTGGGTTTGCCATGCTATAAGCAATGACAACACTATGACATGTCTCTGGACATTTTTGGGTAGTGCATTGGTCAGAGTTTAAATAGAAAAACAAAACCACTGTAAGAGATATAGGGTAGAATACTAATTATGCAATTGTAGGACCAAGGCAGAAGTCTATGTGAGGCCGTGGCCTCTGTGTCTAGTGTTGGGTTTGAATTTAGCATGCTTAGCTGGCAACTGGGAAAGAGGACTTAACAATGAAGTGGAGGAGAACAAGGACAAAGAAGAACCCACGCAGATGTACTGGAACATACATCCATCTCTCTAGGCCTCCATCCTCAATGATGTGGTTGACTTGCAGGAAAAGGCTAGTGTTTCGCCACAGTGCTGCATACATTTCTGGTCGAAGACGAAAAGCTGGGGGAGGAAATCTGGCGGCAGCCCAGGTACAACCCATAACTACAAGTTGAGCTAGGCTCAGTGACAACCTATCAAGTCACTGCAGTACCTGGTACCACTAAACAAACTTCAAAGCCTTAAAAATGGATACTCCTCGGGGCGCCTGGGTGGCACAGCGGTTAAGCGTCTGCCTTCGGCTCAGGGCGTGATCCCGGCGTTATGGGATCGAGCCCCACATCAGGCTCCTCCACTGGGAGCCTGCTTCTATCTCTCCCACTCCCCCTGCTTGTGTTCCCTCTCTCGCTGGCTGTCTCTATCTCTGTCAAATAAATAAATAAAATCTTAAAAAAAAAATGGATACTACTCTTCTTCTGCCTCCCAATTCTCACACAAAGCTCTGTCATGGCTAATCCTAACATGGAACCCTATAGGGAAAGGAATCTTTCCAGGAATTAGTTCCAGTTTAGCTAAATTTACACAGTGCAAAGCCACTATAGTAAGGATTTCCTTAATTTTTAAAAGAAGTGGAAATAGATTATTTTTTAAAGATTTATTTGAGAGCGAGAGAGAGAGAGCACGTATGAGCGAAGGGAAGGGCAGAGGGAGAGGAAGAGCCATCTTTAAGCAGACTCCCCACTGAGTGGGGAGCCTGACCGTGACCTGCGCCAAAACCAAGAGTCATACGCTCAACTGACTGAGCCACCCAGGCGCCCTGTGGAAATGGATTATTATAAGAAGGACTATGATTAGATCTGTACATTTTGGTGAAAGGCAGAGACACTGAGGAACATAAATATTCTTGGCTCTTCTAGTTTGTAAACAGTACATAGTTTATTACAAGCAACATCTTGGTCCCCAGAGGCAGTGTTAGAAAATTTTTTAAAAAACTTTGAACCTGCAGGAACCAGCTGATATTCTTTCTGGAAAAACCAGCTAAGTGAAGAATCTTTCAGAAAAGTTCTTGAACCAAACCTATTCCCATCTTAATATAGCATGAATTATACTATATAAACTCAGTTTAATGCAATAGAAACTGTGGGCTATATAGCAAATTGTCAATAGTGCATTACACCTTTTCAACAAATGTTAGTTGAATCACAGGGTGGTAAACAAAGGATTAATGCTTCCTTCTAGTTATTAACATATAACTATATTCAAACGTTGTCAATTAATACAACTTATATTTATTTCGGGGGTTTCTCCCTTGATGGAAAAATGCTCAGTGTAAAATATGCAATGCAAAATTTACTCCATCATATGATAATTAGTTATGAAAGGTACTGTTCAAAATCAAATAATTTTATTCGTGTAGAAAGATGGACATACAGACAAACTAATAGGTGGCTCAGTTGGTTAAGCATCTGCCTTTGGCTCAGGTCATGATCCTGGAGTCCTGGGTTCAAGGCCCGCATGGAGCCCGTATTGGGCTCCCTGCTTAGTGGGGAGTCTGTTCTCCCTCTCCCTCGCCCCCCGACTTGTGCTCTCTCTCTCTCACTTGCTCACTCTTTCTCAAATAAATAAAATCTTTGAAAAAAAAGACAAATAAAAATGTATTCATGAATCTATTATTATGCAATCTCCACTGGCCTGTCAATATGTTTTATAATGTTACTTTCAAAACTTTTAAACGCATTTAATTTTTTGAACTAAATTCAAGGGAGTAAAACATTTAAGAAGTAGGTTAAAATAAATAAAAGTATACAGTAAAATTTCTTCCCATGCCATCCCCCATCAGCTCAGGCTCTTCTTGCTGCCCTAAAAAAGATAACCTTTGTTATTAGTTTCTTGATTATCTTTCAAGACACTCTTATGTGTATATGAGCAAATACAAACAAAACTGTCTCACCTCCAACTTTCTTACACAAATGGTAGGAGAGCTATACACACTGTTATTTCCATCTTCCTTTCACTTAATATATCTTGGAGTTCTTTCCACAACATTAAGAATTTCCCCATCTGGGATGCCTGGCTGGCTTAGTTGGTAGAGCATGCGACTCTTGAACTCATGGTCATGAGTTGGAGCCCCATGTAGAGCTTACTTTAAAGAAAAAAAAAAAGAAGAGGAATTTCCCCATCCTTCTGTTTAGCTGCTTAGTATTCCATTGTATGTACATATAGTATAAATTACACTTTCAAATTTTATCTCCTATTTTCAACTCCGTGGAGTTTCATTTTGGCTTCTCCTTCCATACATTCTTGAAATAACTACCATTCAGCAACTGGCAGTTCTTCCTGCGTTCGAAGAGAAGCAACAAATGATGCTGACTCCAGGATTTGAACAGTTCTGGTATTTTCTCCCTCACATAGAGCCAACAAACACATGTGCTCTCGTCAGCAAGCTGCGTCCTTTGCCCTCAGCCAAGCTCTAGATGGCAGTGAGCATGATCAGTGCACCAGACTTCATTTATGGAGCTTGAGCTTTAAGCCTGTGGCACACCACGCCCAGCTGTAAACTGGCAAGCCCGTTCCACTGGCACATGCGCTCCATTTGCCTAGGAGCCTAAGGCTGAACCCACCCTGAGTAGCTCCTCTTCCACGATAAAGCTCTCTTCATGGTCATAATGCAGTCCTGAATCCATATGCTTGGTTTAGTTCTTCCTAATTACATCCATTGATGTTGAAAAACATTCAAATCAAGAAAGAGACCAAAGGGACTGTGGGCACTTGTAGCTGCCAAACAGGCAGGTTTTTATACCATGGCCGCTGGGGAGATACATAAAGGCCAGATGGTATGTCACAGCATATGTTCCCTACAAGGACAGCACAGAGACACTCTGCATGTGGAGAGCCTGGGGCAAAAACACCACCCGGAAAGCCATAAGAAACACAAAGGGATCAAAGCAGGAGTCCTGGAGTTACTCCAGGGGAGTGGGCAGCCCCAGGTGGCTACCTCCTGGTCACCCCTAGGCCTGAGTGTGCATTCCTGGGGGCTAGGGCCTTTTCTCCCCAGCGGGTGCTCTTGCTCTGGGATACACCCTTTTCTCTGGGGCACTGGAAAGCAAGCACACACTTAGCCTCTGTGTTGGACAAGTCATTTCTGAGAAATCCCCCAAACCACAAAGAACTGACACTTTCACTAAGTCAATAAAAGTAGCATTTGGGTGATTAAGAATTCATTCCAGGCCTTTTGAATGGGTCATCAGTAGCAGTAATTTGGTTTCTAAACTGAAACGAATACGTGTGTGTATGTGTATTTTGCAGCTTCACACGCCCATGTGATTATAATGTTATAACTTACGTTCTTACATTCTGCGAACTTCGGAAGACTCCTGGATTAATTTTGAAAATTTGGCAATAAAATCCTCTTACTTAGACATCCAAGATGTACTTACCTTACTCATGCTAATTATAATAATACTCACACTATTTATAATTAATATAATATAATATAATATAATATAATATAATATAATATAATATAATATAATTATACTGGGGGCCCAGAACTTTGCTAACTACTTTACACGCATTATCTCATTTAATCACCATCAAGAATCCTGTGATGTAGGTTCTATTATTATACAAGTCTTAATAGATGAGGAAGCTGAAAGCTAAAGAGGCTAAGCGACTTGGTTCAAGGTCACAGGGCACATCGAAAGGGGATTTGGGTTGTCTGACTTCAGAGCCACCATTGTCATCAATAAAAAAATCACTCTGGAGCCTAGTTTTTGTCATAGATTGTTTAATAAGGTCTGGAGCTTCCTAAATTTGCTGAGAGGGTGAGGGGAAAGAAAAATCTCCCTTTGGATTTAGCCATCTACTAATTTATAGAATTCTCGGCCTTTAAATTATATTCTACCCATGCATATAAACAGTCTTTTCTTTCTTCTATTTCTTTGGTATAAAATGGAAGACAAGAGTTAAGCATTTCAAAACATCTCTCATTTCAAAGCACATTGGCACTACAGTTAGGAGTTAGGAGTCTTTAGGATCTGTGTGAAGCCCTCGCAGCTCCACTGGGAAAAGTCCTGGTGTCCTGCTTGCTACTTAGCTTATCTGGCTAGAGGAGCACATTCCACTTCACTACAGTGGTTTGTTGACTCTTTTCCCTGTGAGCTGTTGGAGAGCAGGAACTATGTGACATTCATTTTTGTATCCCCTACATCTGCCTCATAGTTGTGGCTCAATAAATTGAAAGGTACTGATCATACCAGTGTCAGGATGGTGATGAGATCAACCTGTAGCCTCTTTCCCTGATACCACATTTTCAAATGAAGTCTCCAAGAGGCAGAGAGACCCCAGTCTCTTCCTAGGATTTGCTGTTCTGGTTGAAAGGCAGAATTCCTTTTACCAGGGCTCCTTAATGATCTCAGAATAAGGGAATTTGGTGCCCCACATAAGTCCATCAATAGGAAAATACGGAATTTGAGACCCTTATGGTCTTCACTTTCCCTATCCTTCCTATATTATAGCCACATGGTGGAGGTCAGGGAAGAGTGGGAATTCCATTTCTTAATGTAATGATATGATATTAAGAGCTAGCCTCTGTTGGTCATGAAGATGAAGTATCCAGAGTAAGACATATAGGCAAACAGCGCCTTAATTGTTCAAAAGGGAATGAATTCTAGGAATTATAGATCAACAGACATTACATTAATTTCTAACAAAATTATTAAATATTATTAAAGTGCAGATTCTGAAGTATTTAGAAAAGAGTCTAATGATTACTAGGAGCTTTTGTGGGTGCACTAGAAATAAACCTATTTACAGTTAATTTCTTTTTTTGAAGATTTATTTATTTATTTGAGGGGGCAAGGGGGAGGGGCAGAAGGAAAGGGAAAGAGAGAATCTCCAGCAAACTCCCTGCTGAGCACAGAGCTTGACTCAGGGCTCTATCTCACAACCCTGAGATAACGACCTGAGCCTAAATCAAGAGAGGGATGCTTAACTGACTGAGCCACCCAGGCACCCCTAACTTCATTTTTTTTTCACACTTTTAAAGCATTGCTGGGTTGGTAGATTAAGAAANTTCCTATATTATAGCCACATGGTGGAGGTCAGGGAAGAGTGGGAATTCCATTTCTTAATGTAATGATATGATATTAAGAGCTAGCCTCTGTTGGTCATGAAGATGAAGTATCCAGAGTAAGACATATAGGCAAACAGCGCCTTAATTGTTCAAAAGGGAATGAATTCTAGGAATTATAGATCAACAGACATTACATTAATTTCTAACAAAATTATTAAATATTATTAAAGTGCAGATTCTGAAGTATTTAGAAAAGAGTCTAATGATTACTAGGAGCTTTTGTGGGTTCACTAGAAATAAACCTATTTACAGTTAATTTCTTTTTTTGAAGATTTATTTATTTATTTGAGGGGGCAAGGGGGAGGGGCAGAAGGAAAGGGAAAGAGAGAATCTCCAGCAAACTCCCTGCTGAGCACAGAGCTTGACTCAGGGCTCTATCTCACAACCCTGAGATAACGACCTGAGCCTAAATCAAGAGAGGGATGCTTAACTGACTGAGCCACCCAGGCACCCCTAACTTCATTTTTTTTTTCACACTTTTAAAGCATTGCTGGGTTGGTAGATTAAGAAAATTCTGCAGATAAAAAATTTGACATACTCCTCTTTCATTTAACTTGTAGAACATTTATTTTGTACTAGGTGGTGAACAAAATAAACCTTATTAAATCCTGTGGGAGATAATGATAATGATAACAAGTAATCTCTGAAATTTGGAAGAGAAAAAGCAGAGTTGGATGCTCTGTCGGGGTTGAAGAGTAGGCCGAAAAAGGAGGTCTCTAATGGGGTGCAACCCAGAGCTCAGTCCTTCATGCTCCATGCTTATCAAATTTAGGGAGCCCAGAGCAAACCAAATGGCTGTTATGCTTGATAACATAGTTAAGTTTAAAATATTCTCAAGATAATAGAATGCTCTTAAAAATAGAGAAAAATTTAAAGTAACAGTTAATATGTTCATCTGTATCTTTTACATTTCAAATAGGCTTGCATTATTTCTTTTGACCCACACTTAGACATAACCAACAGTGAGATAAACTCCCCCAATGAATGTCCAGTAGGTAAACAAATAAATCTCTATAAGCAGGCTTTCCACATAAGGTACAGAAAGACCTGTCAAGAGTTGAAGAGGGTTGCACTGTATTCACAACCCAACCGGAAGACCTCTGTAGTCCCAACTGATTTGAAAATTTGAAGGGCTTCTTCAGTGATTACAATGGAAAAATGATTTTATCAAATCTTCAAGGCAATTTGTCCTCTGAAAAGGAATAAATCAGCTAAGACACTCAAGACTGAGCTTTAATAAACTAATGTTCACTAATAGTAAACTATTAGTTTTAGTAAACATTGATTTGACTCACTGAAAAAAAAGAGTTAGGTTTTGCTGATAAAAATACCCTATATTCTTGCTCTTTCCTATTAAAATGAAGATCAGTTGTATCCTATACGTCAGTTGCTTCTGTATACAATTTGGTTTAAATTAGGACTTGGTGCAAAACTTACAGGGGCTGTTGGGAATAATTATGAAGTTAGAATTTTAGGCATATCTAATTGTTTTCCAGAATGAGTAATTTTTCTTTGGGATCATTTACAAAGTATCGGTCTCAATCATCTGGTTGTCAGAAATTAGAATGACTTAAACACTGTTCACATATGTCATCAGGAAAGTCCTAGAGGAGCATAGCTATTAACAGAACAATTTTAGGATGAATGGAATCAGCTTATGCTTCCCATTAGCCAAGAGCCTGATGCGGGGCTCCATTCTAGGACCTTGGGATCATGACATGAACCAAAGGCAGAAGCTTAACCAACTGAACCACCCAGGCATCCCTTCCTGGATTTATTCACGTAAGTACAAACATATATATGCAAATGTTTATTTTTCTTTTTCAAGTAATGCAAACAGAACATTTCACAATCATCTTGATATTCTGGCACCAGGCATTTGTGCTAGGAATACATTAGATGCTCAATATATGTTGACTGAGTTGGGGATTACCAAGGTTCCCAGTATCTAGACAGTTCTTTGGCTATTTGATTCTCTCCCCTCCTTCCCCTGCCACTTCACCCCCTTGGATATTAGAGAAATAAAACCCAAAGCAGTCAATTTTACTACCCAGAAGCAGAAGCTCAGTAAAGACAAGGGAAGATTAATATTCCTGGCTAAAATACACATGCATTTCAATTTTTTCTACTACTCCATCTACTAATGGTTCCAGATAATAGAGAACTGTATCTTTGAAAACTATACTCATGATATAGATTATTTACTGTAAACTCTGTAATATAAAGATCACGAAATAAGGAATGACTCCTTTGTGATCATGTTAAGTAATCTTTATATTAGTGATCTATATATTAGTACTAAGCTACTACTTTGCTTAGTAGCACTTATTACTAATGACATTGTTAATATGACTTCTGTTATTATGCTTTAAGGACTGGAGTGCTATGCTGATTGATTCTGTCAATGCCATTTTTTGCTTTGTTTTGCCTTTTTTCTCCATCTTAGTATCCCCAGAAGAATCATAACTTTTCACAAAGGCATCTAATTTCTTAACCTCGAAGCAGAAGAGAAACATTTTTCAAATTTTCCTGTGATAGTCAAGGCGGGGTGGCGGGGGTTGCTGAATGTATATACTTAGATGAATTAAACTCAGACCGTCTCTGGTTGGATGTGAGAGCTGCCCAGACAAAGATGAAGGTTAACATAGTTTAAGGATGAAATATAGACCATCCTGTGCAAAACCACTGTGTTGCAGTTTAATTAAAAGAATTCATTAAAGTGGTGCCCCATCCAGGGTAATTAGTATGCGTAATTTATGCGTTGCCTAATACACAAGGGCAGTAGCTTGAATAATAAACTCAAGTTAACCTTAAGTGGAAGAGATTGAATGGTCAGATGTTTATTTAGCTCAGGTTTGCTCACGAGTTAAGGTTAAAGAGGTGAAATTCAGTTATAGTTAATTAATTAATTTCTTAGATTTTCTTCATGAAAATCCTGCCTGCTCAATTGGGTAAAAGTTTAGTCAAAGGTGGACAGCACTATTTTTATTCATCAGCTATTTTCTGACATGTCCTCTAGGAAATTAATAACCATTTGAAAGAACAAATTTAAGGGAACTGCAAAGAGGGAGAAAATAAGACCAAAAGAAAAAGGTAGAGCTCATCTGGGGTCCGTGCCCACAGGAAGAACAAAACAAAGACAGAGACACCTGGGTGACCGAGTTGGTTAAATGTCTAACTCTTGATTTTGGTTCAGGTCATGATTTCAGGGTTGTGAGATCAAACCCTGTGTCAGGCTGCACACTGGGCGTGGAGCCTGCTTGAGATTCTCCCTCCCTCTGCCCCCCTCCCCTTCTCTAAAAACAAACAAAAAAACCCAAAAAACCCCAAAACCAGGACAGATTCAAAGATTATCAAAATTTTGGGCCTGGGGACACCTGGGCGGCTCAGTTGGTTAAGCGTCTGCCTTCAGCTCAGGTCATGATCCCAGGGTCCTGGGATGGAGTTTCGCATCAGGCTCCCTGCTCAGTGGGGAGCCTGCTTCTCCCTCTGCCTGTTGCTCCCCCTGCTTGTGAACACATGCTTTCTCTCTCTGACAAATAAATAAATAAAATCTTTAAAAAAAAAATTGGGGACCTAACTAGGACAAGGGTATCCAGTTTTTTTCAATAATGGGCCATGTGTTTAGGAATTCCTATATGTATTTAAGCTTTGCTATTTTTTTATCAACAGGAAGAGCAAGAGTCTATGCTTCTCAGGTATGTAATCACAAATATGAACCAGTTCTTATGCTAGCTCTGTTTATTCCTTTTACTAGAAATACTTCATCATGCCCCGATTCTGTGATGTAATTTTGCGAAATTAAACTTAAAGTGTTCAAGAATATGCAATTAACTGCATTCAGCTTCCATTATAATGACTTGGTTTTTTTTTTAAAGATTTCTTTTATTTTAAGTAATCTCTACACCCAATGTGGGGCTTGAACTTACAACCCTGAGATCAAGAGTCACATGTTCAACCATCCAAGACAGCCAGGTGCCCCAATTTACAATGACTTATTAGTCAAGTCCTTTCACAAGACAACAGGCTTGTCTCACCCAGTGGTTGTGATGGGAAATGGTGAGGACTGGGGAATCTATTTGTTCTTGTGAGGAAGCTAATTAGGTGAATTGGTATTGACTGATTTCCTTTATTGGTGGCTGCATGTAGACAGAAGAAGCAAGTGAAGATAACGAGCTACAACCAGTCACACCCAACAGTCGGTTTTAGAGTTACATAAATCATGGACTTCCTTAATATGAGAGCCATTTCTCCCTTTGTGGAACTGCCATTCCTCCATTTCACACCATTTCAGTGGGCTGCCAACCACCCCTGCTTGCCTGCCCACATGGTGAGCACATGGCCTATGCTAGGTCACTCAGATTGTCTCTTCCATAAATTTGGATTTTGAGTCGAGAGAGACAGAGGGGGAGGAAAGAGAGTTGGCATTGAGCCATCCAATGACCATTCCTAAAGAGCTGCAGAGATCCCTGAAGCTGCTATAGGTCCTTTTCAGAAAGTGATGTTTTCAACTCTCTCATTTTGTGGTCTTAACAGTATCTTGGCAAAATCCTATTTGCCTCAGCCAGAGTTAGTTTCTGAGGCATGAAACCAAAGACAATGAATGTTACTACAATTCAGAGATGGAAGAACTTATTTCCAATTGGAGTGGTGTTGAGGAACAGTGTAGAGAGATGGTGTGGTACACTAGATCCAGTCTGGTTTGCCAAATACTCACTGTCTACGAAGTACTGCATATACAAAATATGCAATTCTTCAGGAAACACAACAAATATCCCCATTTTATAGATGGGGAATCTGAGACTCAGGAAAGCTCTGTAACTTACCCGAAGCCACACTGCTAGCAAGTAGTAAAGCTGAGACTTGAACCTAGGACTTCCTCACCTGAAAGCCTGTGTTCCTTCTGCACACCAAATGATTCTCCAGCTTGTGGCCTTGGGCAAATCACTTAGCCTCTATACACTCTGGGTTCCTTAGTGGTAAAACTTGGAATATAACAGCTGTCCTGTGTCCCCTGCAGGGTTGTTGTGAGGATCAAAAGGGAGAATGTCTGTGAAAGCACTTTGAAGGCTGTCACACTATCCAAATACTTGTAAAGGCTTCCTATTGTTAGGTGGAACTCCAACTAGGATGGGCCAGATGCTGAAAGGGGATAAGGGAGAGGCTGGAATAGGGTGTGATCACAGGAATGGGGCTCTGGGAGAGAAGTGGGGAAGTCCTGGGAGACAAAAAGTCCCAGGGGAGGCAGGGGTCAGCAGGTGCAGGCCTATAGAGTTTGATCCGCCAATCCAAAAAACTTAAGACCTGGGCTTGTGGAGTTGAAAGTTTGAAATGGATGGTTTGAAAATCAATAAAAGGAAGTGGTACTTTGAGATAGTGAGTAAAGGAAAAGTCTAACCTTCATGAGGTATGAGGCATTTTCACATGCATCATCTCATCAAGTCTTCTCCACAACCCTAGGACGTCTGTGTCATCCCTATTTCACAGCTGAGATTCTGAATCTCAGCAAGAGTTAAGAAACCTGCTTAATGTCACAATACAAAGGACAGGAGCAGATTTTAAACCCTGAGCCTTCCAGGGCTTTACAGCCAATCTTTAGCTTCCTCTGATTCGTCCTGTCACCTACTCCCTTCTTCCTCTCCTCACCCACAACTCCTTAGCTGGAAAGAAAATAAAGGTCCTGTTCTCACTGAATGAATATGCTATATGATCGTGGATTAATCACTTAGCCTCTCTGAATTTTAGGTTTTCTTATTTATACAATGATCTGGTTGAACTCTAAAATACTCTGAAAGAGCTAACTCCCCTGAGGCTGTTTAAGGAAAATCCTTTCATTTGCATACATCTCTGCTCCTGAAGACCCAGCCCCCAGTGCTCCTCAGCTGTATCCTAGACCGCAAGTGGCAAGTATGATTTTAGAGCTTACTGTACCACTCAAAGGAAACTCCACTTCTTGTAGCTTTTGCAATACTGTAAAAATAAGCCATAGGTATGATACATTGCAAGATCATGATTTTACTGTTCAAAGCAGTATGTTTAGTATAGGGTGATCCCACTGTGCTCCCCTAGAAGGAATAAAAAAGTCCCTGCTTCAGGCTGATGTTCTTGATCTGGGAAAATATCACCTTTCTAATTTTACCGTGTGCCCCTTTGCCCAGCTGCCTACTTCTGAGAGACTGGATCATGTGAGCACCAGAGATAATATTGGAAAGACAGAAATAAATGTAATTACCCAGAACTGGAAGTAATTACTTCATAGCCAATAGCAGAAGTTTCTACTAAGCAACTATTTGCAAAATCACCCTTAGATTTATTTATTTATTTTGGAGAGAAAGAGAGTGTGCATGTGCAAGTGAGGGGGGAGACAGAGGGAGAGGGAGACAAGCAGACTCCCTGCTGAGCACAGAGCCCAAGAGGGGACTCTATCCCATAACCCTGAGATCATGACCTGAGCCAAAATCAAGAGTCCTACACTCAGCTGAAAGAGCCACCCAGGCACCCCATGTGGGACCATTATGAATAATAACTGAGATCCTGTCTTTGTTTGTTTTAAAGGAGACAGACGTTTATGGAATACACTGCAAGGAAGCAGCTGGCAGGACAGCAGAGGAGAGGCTGTCTACTGAGATCCTATCTTTGAAAATACCTAACAAAATATCTGGCACCCTAATAGATTCTCATTCTCATATTGTCCATAGCATAGTTATGCTGTGCAATAAAATAGCCATTGGACACGTGGCTACTGAGCACTTGAAATGCAGCTACTATGATGAAGGAAGCAGAATTTTATTTATTTTATTTATTTTTTAAAGATTTTATTTATTTATTTATTTATTTGACAGAGAGAGAGAGAGAAAGCACAAGCAGGGGAGCAGCAGAGGGAGAGGGAGAAGCAGGCTCCCCACTGAGCAGAGAGTCCAACATGGGGCTGGATCCCAGGACCCTGATGCTTAACTGACTGAGCCACTCAGGTATCCCTACATGTCACTTTAATCACTGTATCCTGTAAGATACTATTATGTTGCAGTCTGTATATTGGACATAAGCATCATTTTTAGTATTACACATAAACATGCAAGTGGACAAATTCAGTTCAAGTTATCATTTTCCTATACACTACTGTAGTGTTATATTGTGTCTATTTGAATATAAAATATAAAATGCAGATAGCGCAAATTAGAGTGATTCTATGAAAATCATAATCGGTAATTAAATCAAAATCCTTATTTTAATTATAACTAAATTATGTTTCTGGTTAAATAATAAGTATGGACAAATTTTAACATTTAAAATGAAGGCATACTCTTAATGTGGAATTAAGTTGGAAATGCAGAAGCTAGTACTGTAACTAGAACATCAAAAAAGAGAAGAGTCTAGAAGATACCAAATTTCACAATTTTCACATATGGCAATTATTGTTGGCCGCTACAGAGCAAAACAAAAATAAAGTGAACAACACTAGGAGCCATTTAAAGCAAACACAGTAAAAGTGATAAGTTTCCTCTCAACAGCTAAAAAAGAAGTAAAGAAATTAGTTATGTGAAATTAGAATCAGATGTCCAACAAAAATTTCTCAAACAATTGTTAACAGGATCTGAACTTGTAATTTGGCCAATTATAAAATGGCTTAAATTCTTTTACACACACACAAAAATCATTTTTAGATGGCGAGATGGTAAATTACTTCAGTTATGGAAATTTTGTTAGAAAATTATGAGGGAAAGACTAAAAGAAATTTTACAATAGTGAAAAATTTCAATTAAGCCCCTAAACAAGTAGCTATGGATTGTAAAACCTTCCCAACAATGTCCAACAATTGATTCCAGTTTTGAAAAATTGCATGCACTTACTTTTCTCACCTTTAGGCAAGTTACTTGATGTAAAAGACACTACGCAGTTAATACTTTGGATACACTTCTGTCTCACAGAATTTCCAAATTTACTTAGAATTTGTCTATTTGACCTAAAATATATATATATATATATATATATATATATATATGTTTATATATCTATATCAAATTTAGTGTGTAAGTAATTCTGGATATTTTATAAAAGTCGAAGAAAAATTTTAGATAGATACGAAGAAATTAGTTTCTCCCAAGACAGATGATGAGCCAGCTATGTTAGGTCAAAAATTAGATTTATTGGAATTTTAAAACAAGGGACTGATATTTCCCTTTTGCTTCATTACATGGTGTGGTACAGACTGAAGACATTTGTGTGGAGTTTTCCTATTGAAAGCATTATGAGTACAGTTGTCAAAATCATCAGTATACAGGTGCTGTAAGTTACTAGTTCATGGAATTGTTGAAATGGAAGATAATGAATTAGATGATGTGTGCTCTTTACCAACAGTCATTACTTGAATTGTGGGTGAGTTCTAAAAAGAGTTAACAGTACTGGTAACTCCAGTTCAAGATTATTTTTTGAAACAAAAAGAACGCTTGCCACATTCAATAATTAAAGAAAAAAAGGGCAGTGTAATTTACGTGTTTCAACTGTATCATATTGCATATGAATGATCTAAACTTCAGTTCTATGGAAGGCAAAAAAATTTGTTGAAACTTTTCATAAAGCAAACTAATGTTTTTGTACATTTTTAAAAACATGAATCATGAAGACTGTTTTAATTGTAATCACAGTGTTAGGTAAATTGATTGCAAAAACTATAAAAAAAATGAACATCACTTTGTTAATATTGATAAATTTAGAATTGCTTTTCAATTTATGCAATATTCCTTTGAATTCAATGTTAATACTGAGTTGATGTAAGAGTTAGTGAATTTACTTAACTTAGACAGATGTAGTTTTAAAATTGATAAGGTTTTGCTTCAAAGTCAAATCAATTCTTTGAAGCAAAAAGATGAACCGTTTCATAAATATGAATGTGAACATTAAAGGAAAGCAATTTTTTGGTACTCAGTTCAGTTATTGGAAAACTTTCAAGTATGTTTGGGACAACTTGGGTATGTGAATCTATTTTTTCAACTGTAAATTTTAGGAACTCTAAACACAGATCATCTATTTCTGATGCAAATTTAGTATCTGAATTGAGATGTGCCTAAGTATAAAATACACTGGATTTCAAAGACAAGGAAAAAAAAAGAATGAAAACATTTCATTAATAATTTTTGTATTTATCATATGTTCATCATAGTTGGAATATATTGGATTAAACAAAACATTATTAAAATTAATTTGGGGGCGCTTGTGTGGTGCAGTAGGTTAAGCGTCTGACTCTTGTTTTGTGCTAGGGTAGTGATCTCAGGGTCATGGGATCTAGCCCTGCAGGGGGCTCCTTACTCAGTGGGGAGTCCGCTTGAGGATTCTCTCCCTCTTACTCTGCCTCTCCCCACCGCATGCTCTCTCTCTCTTTTAAATAAGTAAATTAAAAAAAAAAAGTCACTTAACTGACTGAGGTACTCAGGTGCCCCACTTAAAAATAAAATCTTAGGGGCGCCTGGGTGGCACAGAGGTTAAGTGTCTGCCTTCAGCTCAGGGCGTGATCCCGGCGTTATGGGATCGAGCCCCACATCAGGCTCTTCTGCTATGAGCCTGCTTCTTCCTCTCCCACTCCCCCTGCTTGTGTTCCCTCTCTCGCTGGCTGTCTCTATCTCTGTCNAATCTTTACAAAAATAAAAATAAAAATAAATAAATAAAATCTTAAAAAGAAATGTTGGTAGAATTTCTCAGTGAAGTTATCTGGGCCTGGAATTTTCTTTGTGGGAGAAATTTTGATTATGAATTCAATTATTAAATTGACATAGGAATTTTTTGTACTTTTCTATCAATTTTAGTAGCTGTATTTTCAAGAAATTTTTCCATTTAAATGGGAAATTTAAATTTACACATAAAATTGTATAAAATAACTTTTATCATTTCAATGTCTGCAGGATCTGTACAGATGTCCTTTTATGTTCAGTATATGCACTGAATGTCTTTTTCAACCCTTTTATTTCCACTTCCCTGTATCTTCATATTTAACGGGGTTTTTTCTTATAAATCAAAGGTAGTTAGGTCTTTGCTTTTTTTAAATCCATTTTTAAATTATTATCTTGCTTTTTAATTAGAGTATACATTCCATTTTAATGCAAAGTAACTGTTGATCTGATGGGGGTTAAGTCTACCACGTTAATATTCATTGTCCATTTGTCTTCATTTTTGTTCTTTTTCTTCTCTCTTTTCCAGCATTCTGCTGAGTGAACTGTGAATATTTTATATAATTTTATCTCTTCTCTTGACTTTATAATATACGTTTTTCAGGTTTTGTTTGGGTTTTTGTTGTTGCTATTGTTTTTTTTAGTGACTGCTCTAGAAATTAAAATATGTACCCTTAAGTTATTATGGTTTTCCTTTAAATCACATTATACTACTTCATGAGCAATGTTACCTTATAAAGATTCCATTTTTCCTCTTTACTGCCTTTTGTGCTTTTATGTTTTTCACTTCTACCCATATTAAAAACCTTCTTTACACAGTTATTAAAAACAATGCATTTATATATAATAGTTATTTTACATTTACCTACATATTCTTTTTGATGTTCTTCATTTCCTCCTGCAAAATTGGGCTTCCATCTGGTACTGTTTCTCTTCAGCATGAATACCTGCTTTGGTATTTCTTTTAGTGAAATTCTGCTAGAGATGAACTCTCTTCTCTTTTGTCTGTCTAAAATGTTTTTATTTTGTTTTCATTTTTGAAGGATATTTTCACTGGCTTATAATTCCAGATTTTGAAAACTAATTCTAAATTTTTTTTGCCTCCAACACTTTAAAGATGAGTTTCCATCGTCTTATAGCCCCAGTATTCCTACAAAGTCACCTGTAACTTGTATAGTTAGTTTCTAATATATAAAGTATCTTTTTTTTTTTTCTGGCTACTTTTAAGATTTTTTTATCTATCTTCGGTTTTTGTCAGAATTTGACTTAGATATCTTTAGGTTTGGATTTTGTTGTATTTATCCTGTTTGGGCTTTTTCTTGAATCTGTAGGTTAATGTCTTCCATAAATTTTGGAACAATCAGTAAACTGTCTATTTTTTGGGCCTCATTCTTTTCCTTCTTCTGGGACACAAATATGTATCTGATAAATTGATATGGCCCCATAGATCTTACGGCCCCCCCTTTATTTTCTTTTTATTTGAATTTGAATTACTTCTATTGACCTGCTTTCTATTTATTGTGTCCAATTTTCTGTTAAACACATTGAATGAATGCTTCATTTCTGATATGTTTATTTTTCATCTGTAAGATTTTTATTTGTTTTCTTTTCATAGTTTCCAGCCTTCTGCTGATATTCTCTACCTATTCATGGAGATGTTGTCTACTTTCCCCACTAGATCCTTTAACGTATTTTTTCCTGCTTGTTCTAAAGTCCTTGTCTGGTAATTCCAACATCTGGAACATCTCTGGGTCTGCTTCTATCAACCTCTCTCAACCATACTTCATATTTTCTTGCTTTCACATATCTCTTCAAGTTTGATGGTATGCTAATAATTGTGTGTTAAGGATAATCGATAATAACATACTGATATATACATCCAATAAAAAGTACACCTCTTCTTATGTCAGTTCATAAACTGGGGTGGAAGGGGGCTGGACCAATTTAATCTGTAGCTGGATTTTGTTGCAGCTTTAGCTACGTTCACTCACCTCGGCCCCAAATGTTTTGAGGGAGGGGTTAGGGTTTCTCTTCAGTAGGGGGTGGGATCTGAGCCCTGGAGAGACTCTGAAGATCTCTTTGTGCTTTACTGCTGTGCACCCATGTCTTAGCTGTAGGAGATCTGTAGCTGCTGTACCTCTGCCTAAAGCCAGACTGACAGCCTTTTGTCAGTGCAAAAGTTCTCTTTTCTCCTCAAGAGAGTCTTCTCTACTATGTTCCCAGGCACTGGAGAGCCTCCACAGTGCACTTAAAAAGGTCCAGGGTGGGTGCCTTGGATAAATATCTTTCAGTTCTCTTGCCCTGCTGAGTATTTAAAGTGGTATTCAGAAGATAGGTGATACATTCATCACTATCCTTCTGCTTTCCAGCCTCTGAAATTTTGTGGCAAACATCTCCTTCCCCATACTTTCTGCCCTTGTAGCTTATTCTTTAAAATATACATTTAAATATCACTTTAAATGGGTTTTTGGAAGGAGCACATTAAATACGTATGTTCAATTCATTCTCTTTAGTCTGACATCTTTCTATTTGCTTTCCCAGTCTTCGGTTGTTCTTATTGTTACTGTTAAGCCTTTGCATATTTATTTATAATTTGCCTTATTCCAAAGGGCAGTCCAGTTTCTACATTCTAATGCTTATCAACTCAGCTTTACAAAAATAAGCCCAAACCTTTAGAGTAATTCAGCCAATGTAACTAAAATTTTATAGCTACTTAAAGGAATTTAGCTACCAAGAGCTCATCTTCAACAAAATGTCCTGTCCACTGGAAGGATGGATGCATGCCTGTATTTAATCATTTGCTCATGCAGCAAGTTTATATTTCCCACCTTTCCTCTGTCCCAACTTTATGTTTTTTAGTACTTCCTTTTTTTTTTTTTTAAGTAATCTCTATGCTTAACATGGGGCTCGAACTCACAACCCCGAGATCAAGAGTTGCATGCTCTGTCCACTGAACCACCCAGGCACGCCTCCTCTATCCCAACTTTAAAACAAAAACACAGAACTTTTACAATTGAGAAGAAACATATACATTATCAAATGTTTTGTTTTGTTTTACAAAAAAACCCAGACTAGCTCTCTTCTTAAGCAAATGGCAAGATCTAAGTGTCTTACTGGAGATGCAACTTTGGGTTGACCAGCTACTTAAACTGCAGCTAGCAAACACCATGGCAGATTAGGGGTAATGCCATTGGGAGGCTTGTTTTGGATTTGTCAGCCTCTATCCACAATTCTTATGGACATAAGGCTCCTTTCTGATTAGCTAATTAACAAAGCAAACAATATTCAAGGCCGCTTTCACTTATATTATTCAGCACATTTCTCCCCATCTCTATTGTCCCCTGAACTTGCATCCTGTATTTTATACATCAGGGTCTCCTGGTTCACTTATACAATATGATCTGCGTGACAATCTACTTTTTGTCCCTTAGATGCCCCATCCTCATTCTCCCTCACTCCAACTCCACGTTAGCTTTGGATACTGAGGCCTCTATCCATCTCAAAGTACTTGAAAACTCAGAAGAGTGACAGACCAAGAGTACCTACCTATGCTTAATTTGTTAATAGAGACATGCTTGGGTGACTCATTTTCCAAATGAAATTTGGTTCCACTTTAAAAGTCAAGGCTGTCATAAAAATGCCACAGAAACTGAGGATTTAGCTTATATTGTAGAAACCTTCTTTAAAATTAGAATTTGGCTGTGTGAAGCTTTAAAAGTAAAATAGGCCAAGGTACATCAAAGAGGTTACCCATGACTATCTTCCCCCACAATAATTGGTTTTAACTCAGACTACATCCCACATTCAGTCAAGTCCAAAAACGAAGTGGTCCATGTCTCACTGTATTAAGTACAGCATTTTCAATATATCCTTCATCTTGGTGCACTACAATGGATGCCTTCACTTACATTTTACACTGCTCAGTCACAGATCTGCGAGAAGTTTTGTTGCAACAAATTATATAGCATTGCTTCTCTTCCCTCAAATGCACCTTCCAAACCATAGCTCCAGGAAACTCCCTGAATCTTTTGATAAGTGACTATAACAATGTGGCAACAGATGCTGAAGGGCTTACTATTCCTCTTTCTAGAGAATGAATACTGCACCTTTTGCTGGGGCTTGCTAGAGATTTGATGCTTCAAACAGCGGCAGGTTAGCAGTGAGGGAGAGGGGGGCATTAATAAGGCAAGTGTCCTTGTGACCCCTCATGTATCATTGCAATCTTCTCAAACCAAACAATTCGAGCTAGTCCTTTGTCTCTTCCATTCAAAAGAAAAGCATGGGAATGAACCCTGCCCCTAATGGAGGCAGAGTCAGAGAAACTAGGGTGATTTCCTGGGGTTTTATAAGGTTCTTTGAGGGTTTCTTATGAGGTAAACATGAGATGCAGTCATTGGAAGGCTTGATTGGAGCTGAGGATTTGCTTCCAAGATGGTGCTTTCATTCCTGGCTTGGTGCTGGTTGTTGGCAGGAGGCCTCAGTTCTTTGCTTTATGAACCCCTCACATGGCTGCTTGAGTATCTTCAATGACATGGCTGTTGCTTTCTCCCAGAGAGTGATCCAGAAGCTGAAATATGACTCAGAAGTCACACTCCATCAATTCTGCACGTCCTGTTGGTTACACTGGTCAGCCCTATCCAATGCAGAGGTGGAGGGATTACACAAGAGTGTGAATACAGGAGGTGAGGATCACTGGGGGCCATCTTAGAGGTTGCCTACCACAAATATATATAGTTGATTCTTGGACAAGGTGGGGGTTAGAGGTGCTGACCCCTGCACAGTCTCAAATCCATGTATACCTTTTGACTCTCTAAAAACGTAACTATTAATAGCCTATTATTGACCAAAACCTAAATAATAACATAAATAGTTGACTAACATATATTTTTTATAGTATCATATACTGTATTCTCATAATAAAGCTAAAAATGTTAAGAACATCGTAAGGAAGAGAACATAAATTTACAGTATTGTACTTTATTTATTAAGAAAAATCCAGGGGCGCCTGGGTGGCACAGCGGTTAAGTGTCTGCCTTCGGCTCAGGGCGCCTGGGTGGCACAGCGGTTAAGTGTCTGCCTTCGGCTCAGGGCGTGATCTTGGTGTTATGGGATCGAGCCCCGCATCAGGCTCCTCTGCTATGAGCCTGCTTCTTCCTCTCCCACTCCCCCTGCTTGTGTTCCCTCTCTCGCTGGCTGTCTCTATCTCTGTCAAATGAATAAAATCTT
>NC_048222.1:46945646-47029775 GCF_002007445.2 Ailuropoda melanoleuca | reverse complement strand
AAAAAAAAAAAAAAAAAAGAAAAGAAAAATCCACATATGTCGGCCTGTGCACTTCAAGTGCATGTTGTTCAAGGGTTAACTGTTTATCAAAAATTATACAATATAATGCACGCTGCTGGTAAGTTTTTTCACTGACTAGTTCATCATCATTGTCCCATGTCAGTATTGTTTTATATCATCATTTTTAGTGGCTGCATAATATTCTATCATATAGACACTAAAATTTATTTAATTACTGTAATTTTGAACATTTATTTTTAACATGTTATCATATAAGGAGTGCTGCAATGAGCACCCCGATCCCCTTACTCACATACTACATCTGAAGTAAATTTAAAGGAAGAAAACACTGGATAACCCAAGGTAATTTATTCTACTTATAAATCAGCCCACAAAAATGACTGCATATAACTTCTAGACACTTGGCCCTTATAAGCACCATTTTAGAAAAGCTTGAAGTGTTTTTTTGTTTTGTTTTATTTTTTAAACATCAGCTTCTGTGAGAGGTTTCAAATTAATTTTGGAATGTTAACAAGAGCTTACAGCGGACTAAGCTAAACATGCAAAAGCTCTTGTGTTCTGTTTAGGGGTGACACTAATGAACACCTTTGTTAACTATTTACTTGGAGAAATTATTATATCTAATTTGAAACTTTTTTATTCTTACAAATGTACATCTGAGAGAGAGATTTTTCCAATGGTTTGGCTGTCTGCTATAACATTCTAATTCCTTATATACTGACTGAGAATACCCAGATGGAGAGATCAGTGTTCAAAGAAGCACTCCTTAGGCTGACTACCAGCTTCTTGTCTCGCTGATCAGAGGGTAAAGAGTAAGAGCTTTTGATTTTGATAAACTTTGAATTTATTATAAACTGGTGAACTTATTTTCTCTCAATTCAAAGAAAGTATGTATACACAAGATCTCAAAACTTCAATCATCAAATACATTTCTGGAGAGATTCCTGTCACATGAGATCAGAAGAGAACTCAAGCTTCCACCACGGTGTTGCCATATTTACTCATGTATTTAACATTTGCCAAGTGGATGTGGGTCAATTTAAGAAACTGTAAATAAATATTGATACATCATAACAGAAGCTATTACTCACATTCTAAGTAAACCACTGATTCTAATTTATTCACAATTTTGCAGTGGCATCATTCCATGGAGAAAATTAGATTTTTACATATCAGAGCAAATCACAAAGCCAAAATGTCAACTTCATACATCAGGCAATTACTTGTACTGTTTATTTTGGGGGAAATTTTCTACATATATTTACTTAGAAAGCTGCATGGGTCCTCCAAAATAAATAGGGGCTATAATTCTTGCCAAAAAATCCACAGTTCCAGAGAGCTACTCATCAATTTCCAGCAGCATTAATGAGGAAAGGCGCTGAGACAGTCATTCATACTGTCTTTATGATAAGAGTAACCTACAGGGCAAATCAAGATTAAAGACAAGGACAAGAAAAATGGTTTGGAAGACTCCCCTTTTTTGAAATCACCATTTGAAATCTGCATTTACTACCTGAAGTCCCCATGGAGCACTAGAGCCCTCAAAGAAGAGTGAGAACTCTTCTCTGTACTGAAGACATCACTGAAATCACAGAGAACGGCCTCTTTATGGGTATAGAAGGACCTTACGTTCCCACACACTGGGGGGTAAGATTTTCTTAGAGCCGGATCGTTCTCTATTATAGCAATGGTTCTAAGCATTGTAGGGTGTTTAGCAGCCTTCATGGCCTCTCTTCCCAGTTATGACAACAAAGAATGCTTTAGATACTGCCAAATGTTCCCTGGAAGGTAGAAAAACTGCCTCTACTTGAAAAATTCTGCCATGATAGAAGGATAATCTTCTCTCTTAAAGATACATTTCACTCTTAAGGGCTTTGCCAGCTATTACATGTTTCAAACAGCATCAAGGCAAGGGTTACACTTCAGTCAGAAAACATGCCAAACACCCACCTGAGGAGTTTAGATTACCTTGATGGGATTTCCCTGGGACGTGTGTTTTTCAGTTTGGTCTACCAAGTTCCAAGTTGGTTGATTTTAAATAGTTAGCTGGTAGGATTCCGCTTAGGCAAGGTGGGTTCATTTGGATGGGAGATTCTCAATTAGCCACATGTTGTGTGGCTATAAGCCTTTGCTCATTTTTTCTTATGATCTGAGGGTTCATTTGAAAAAGGTACATTTCATTTTTTTTATAATTAAATCTCAATCTTTTTTTTTAAGATTTTATTTACTTATTTGACAGAGAGTCAGACAGTGGGAGAGGGAACACAAGCAGGGGGAGTGGGAGAAGGAGAGGGAGAAGCAGGCTTCCTGCTGAGCAAGGAGCTGGACGTGGGGCTCGATTCCAGGAGGGATCACAACCTGAGCCGAAGGCAGATGCTTAATGACTCAGCTACCCAGGCACCCCTGAAAAAGGTACATTTCAAAATGACAAATTAAGGGAGATAAAATTAACCTTAAGTAAAAAAAAAAAAAAACTTCTGCCTTTCCAAGTGTGCAAGAAACGGCATTTACCTAGTCAAAATATTCCAGGGTGGCCACTAGACATGACTTTGGGCAAGAGAAGTTAAAAGAATGTTAGCAGGATCAAAGATCAGTTTTCTTCCTAAACAACAGAAAATAACTGAAAAGAGGCCAAGAGGCTTATTAAATTTCCTTTCTTGTAATCTGAATTTCTGCCTCATCTGCTTAGACTGTTCTCTCTCCTTTTTCCTATTTGCAAGCACAGGAAAGAGTCCTAACAGACTAGAAAAAAAAATTGGCACTAATTTACTTAAATGTAGCATTACGCCTTTTAGTTTCTGTTGACCTAGTAGGTGGGCCTAATTTATAACACTTCATAATTCACTGTATATTTGACCCAATTGAGATAGAAATTATTTTTTAAAGATGGAATTTAATGGTATTTAATTGGAACCCTCACATCCCCTTACCTAATGTCATGGCTTGTTCTTGCCTGTTCTTCACTCCTGATACTCACAGTCCAGATGTCTGAGAAGCCCCATCTATGCCACTGTGGCAGAGTATCTAAGATACCACCTTGCAACAAACCAGTTGGCAGAGCAACTCCCCATCAGGCTCCCCATCATCCCAAGTGTAGACCTTCATAACTGCCTGTTAACTATGCAAGTTGCCTTTGGGTGGCTCACCTGCCACATCAGGGAAGGGCTGATTTCCTTCTACCTGATCTAAGAGATTTTCAGCCAGCCTCTGGCTTATTCCACCCCTCTGCCAGACACTCATTAGCCAAAAGAAGAAGGAAAAATTTCCTTCCAGACTTCTTCTTCTGAGCTAGCCAGATGGTGGATAAATAAATAACAGAGCAAAAGAGGAAAAACATACTTGCTTTTGCTTAATAAAATACTGATAGTATATGCTGTTGTCACAGGAAATATTCAAAAGTCAACAGCAGACAAGTATTCGCAGTGCGTGTAAAGGCAGGCCTAGAGGGAGGCATTTTCACTCAGCCTCAGGTTTTCATGGCAAAGGAGACTAGAGGCAGTTCTGAGGGCTTTGAGAGCTCGGGAGAAGTCAAGGAAATTCAAGGCATTAAACCAAAGCGAAAGAGTTCCATCCTCTTGGAATGACATTGGTTTGGTATTCTCTAGAGAAGGGACTGCCTGTAAATAAAATTCAAAATATGGAAGAGCTTTGCTTGAATGTAATGGCATCCTAACCCCTGCTGAAACAAACTGTGACCCACTGCTCAGAAATTTCTGCTTGAGTTTGTGCCAGGAAAATATATGTCTGCTGATAAATCTGAATGGTTTCCTTGGTCAGAAAGAGAAAACTGTGTGAAGATACATGTTTCCCCTTTTGCCTGAGCTCTCAGGACACATGGAGCCCAAATCAGTACCCAGCTGTTTAATACTGTTATTCTAGGTGCCGGGGTGGGCAGAAAACTGTTGCGTATGCCTCCTTTCGATATCTCTGCTTTGATAACTGCTCTTATTTGTAAGAACAATAAGACTGGTAAATGCCTGAAATAATTTTAGAAGAATCCAGGGCTAGAAATTCAACCTAAATTATAACAGGCAAGCTGTATCCTCTCTCAGATGTCATTTACATATGGAGAAGCTCCATGATAGTCACAAACTGTTTTCATTGATTCATCCAGACAAACCATCTGAATTCTGCTTGATAGCATTTTGCTACTCTAGTTCAAGTTATTGAAAACATTTGTATTTTTAATCTTCTTTATTCTTTTCTCTGCTTTCTTCAATAAATATAGCATGTCTTGTGTGCCCACAAAGTACCAGGCACTGTGCTGCCAAGTAGAGATACAGGAGACGGCAAAACAGAGGTGGGCCTTGTCTAATGGAGCTGAGAGCCTGACTGGGTGAGAGATGATAATCAAATAATCCCACAAACTGAACAGGAAAAGTACAATGCTATTACATTCTATAAGTAAGAGATAAATTTTGCTGTCAGAGTATATAATTGAAGATTTCTTATAAGGTAGGCAATCAAGGAAGGCCTCCCTGAGAAAGTGATGACTGAGCTGTGTTGAAATGAAGAGAAGTTTGATGATAATAAAAAATAAATAGCATTTATAAACCATGGAACATTCTACATGTACTAATTGCTTAATCCTCTCTGGTAATTTAACACATATTTGAGCTTTAATTACATGCCGGGGGCATGGGGTAGCCTTTGGATCTCCCCTTGAAAGAGAGACTGGTAGCACCAAAAGGTATGGTACCTGGCAGAGAATCACAGTAATTAGCAATTAGTAAGGACCTGAATTTTTAGATTTCTACAAATGTGCTAGTGGCATTTTAAGTAGCTCTATACATAATGTCACAAATAAGAGGAAATGAACTTTCAGACATTTATCAATTTCTTCCACTCTTTTAGGTACTTTGAAACAATGTTCTTTCATTTATGTTATATTCTCAGGACCACCGAGGATTAGTACTAGGAGAATCATTCCTACCTCTTTATCTTACACTTGAGGAAATGAAAACTCTGCATCACTTTTTAAACATGCTATAATTCAGACTCATCGTTAAGTCAGGTGTTTCTCCGTGTCCAAGTTTGATTTCTTATTGCATGTACCACGGATCAAAGTTTGAAGATCACCTTCAGCAGATCTTTAAGGTAAAATTTAACAGTATGGTTGGTTTATGAGGCAAGTTGAACTTTTATTCATCAAATCAGCATCTTAGAGGAACTTGGCTGTGCTACTTGGTGACATAAGCAGAAGGCTCCAAAGCAAAGCATCTGGTTCCGTGGCTCCTCCTCTGGGATAAACAGGAACTGGTATTTGCATGGCAGGTAGACCGGGTTCCTCTCTAACATAATCCCAACACCTCGCTTCCAAGAGAGAAATATATGCTGGCATCAAAGAATTTAGAGAGGAGGTCGATTTTTCTGTTTACTCATGGTGATCTCACTGATGACACCTCCTATTTAGCTACACTTGATCCCTAGGTTATGTCCTGTCTTCCTCTCAGCTTTTTCTGGCAGGCACCTGCATTCCTCTAGTTCACCAATCTGAGTCTGAGCTTAAGCCATGCCATGCCAAAGAGGAATCATTCATATTTGAGGTATACTTTTTGTTTCCCTGAATTTTGAAGGTTATCTTCTTGAGGCTGGGCCTCAAATGCAGTCATGTAAGAAGATAAAAGATAATGCACAAAGCTAATCTAATTCCTGACAAGTGAGATTAATATCAGTCTCAGAATCATGTCTAGATTCCTTATGTGGCCATATATGATCTACAATTAAAAACAATGTAAATGAATTCAAACCAATGGTTAATTTTAGAACAAAATGAACACACAACAGGGTCATTTAAAGAAGAAAAAATAGAACCATCAAGGAATTATTATCTTAATTTAAGGCCCTCAAGAAATAAGGAAAAGGGAAGAAGAGAAAACTAATTATTGGAGCACCTACAATTCAGTGAAATAGTTACCATTCTCATTTTCAGTTGAAGAAACTGAAGCTCACAGAAATTAAGTAATACAGTTACTAGATTCTGAACTTCTTAAGTGCAAGGGATTATATCCTATTTGTCTATTTATCCATCATCCAGCCTCATGTCTACCACACAGTAGTTGCTCATTAAATGTTTCATGATTGGCGGAATAAATCGGCCGATCTTAGATTTGGACACAGATCTATCAGACTCAAAATCTCAGGTTCTTGCTGGTCACCATGCCTCTTCCATCGTTACAGAATGAGAAAACACTTTGAAATTCATGATGGGTAGTACAAAAACATGGAAGGTATGGTGTTTATGTTGGAAGACTTTCCATTACAGCTGACAGAAAAAATCCAGATGGTTCACAGACAAGTAAGAGAAGCATTTGAAGGAAATGTATGAGCACATATAAAGCAGCTAGCTAAACTATATAAAGGAATGTTGGAGTAAAAAGGAGGAAAAAACTTCTGTGGAATTAGGTGTGGGACAAGTATTCAAGAAGGAGGTGGAATATTGAATCTGGGTCTCCTGGGAAGTATAGGGAGGAGAGAGGGTATTGAAGGTAAAAAAAGGTTTGAGTGATGGTGTATGAAGGACATGGGGAAGGCCCTGATCTAACGAGGTCAGATTCTTTTTTGGGACTAACAATCCAAAATCAGAAAGGGAGAACACAAGGTTTGTTGCCTTGAATCAAAGCTTGAGATGCTTGGGTTCAATCTGGTCAGCCCTTGTCCGTTCTTGAGGGAGCAAGCAGGAGTACTTTAAGAAGATTATTATGGCAGCATCACACCAACAGGAAATTCAGAACAGAGGTGTTTTTTTTTTTCTTTAAACATTTATTTTTAAAGTAATTTCTACATCCCATGTGGGGACCAAATTTACAACCCTGAGATCAAGTCAGTCATATGCTCCCCTGACTGAGCTGCCAGGTGCCCCCAGAACGGAGTTTTAAATAACTAAAAGATAAAGGAAAACAGTTTTAGTGGTTGTAAGGGGAGAATCCATCAATAACAAATTCCTTCAGAGAATTTTGGTTATTGCCACTCACATAGACTAGTCTAATGGATATTTTTTTATTGCTTCTTAAGTCTTCTAACATGAAGACAGTATCATACCTCATTATGTCAGAAATGTGAGGGAAAACATGCTTCCCAGGCAATTAGTAAATTTCTTCTACCTTTGGGGATTCTTAGGAATACCGTTTACCTAGTTCACATTCACATAATCACAAAATGTTAGTACTGGAAAGCATAGAAAACTTAGAAAGCAGAGTCCAATTCCCTGATTTAAGAGAAGATGACCTTGACCCAGAAAGGTCCTGTGTTCCTCTAAGATCACACAGCTAATTAGTAGCCATTAAGTTTTATTCCCTGGGGCCAGGGTAACAATTGCTTCGTGTTCTTCTATAAACTGAGTTCAGTTTAGTAAATAACATTTGCCCTTAAACAGATATAGGAGCCACTACACAATAATTCTGTTGTCAGAGACTTTCTTCCTCCCCTGAAGTTTGATCTCAGTTTTCTCTTTTAATTTAGCAGTTGAATGTTACATCTTATTCATTTCTGTGCACTCGGCACTTAGCGTCGTGGCTGGCACATAGCAGCCACTCAGTATGTTTTTGTTGAGATGAGCCAAATTTAAATCACTGATTTTTGTCCCCTTGCTCTTGGAGACTTCTGTGACATACTATGTTTCTTAAAATAAAAGAATCATCAGATCATTAAACTGAAAGCAACCAGAGAGATTAACCCTTGTTTTACAAGTAAAGACATTAAAGCCCACGGAAGGTAATGATGAATCCCAAGATAGCACTCAAGGTGGGTCCCAAACCTTCTTCTCCAGATTACATAATTTGCTCTAGAGTGAAAAATATCAGAGTTTTCAACATTTCTATATGGGGCAGATTGCAGATTATCAACTCTTTAAGGAGGACAAAAGTATTCACGGTACTTTCGTGCTTCACAAAATTCAGGACTAGCAAGTAGGATGATAAAAGTCTTTGATGGCCAGCTGATTAGGTGACAATTTCTGGGCAGACTTTCCCACTGAGCATGAGCTTGGGCTTATTTTGGAAAAATCTCATTAGTAGGAAACACTGACCCTGAGAGAGGCAATGGAATCAAAGTTGCAAAAAGGCAAGACAATTGGGCCACAGACTTAGATGGGGGTCCATGCTTGTACAAATCAATTGCTCTACTGGATGCCGCAACCAACAGAAACACTCTTACCCCTAACCCCCTCCCCACTCCCCACTGACTCATGACCTAGAAGAACCAAATGTGAGCATGGGACTGGCTTAGGCCAACCTCTCATGGTGACTGGGAAATAGCACTCCCCCATGTCAGGCTGAATGTGGAACATCCTCTCCTAACACAAAGGGCTGGCTGTTAATCCTTCATGAGCGGGAGGTCAAACAGGGGCTGCCCTGCAAGGCTCTGCTGATTTCATTCAAGCTCTTGATGGCTATGGTCCTTAAACTCTCTTCACATTGACAGTGTCTATTGGAGGAGCCATGGGCTCAGGTAGAAGCCACCTGGTCAATGACAGAGCATTCACAGAAAGTTTGACTCTCAACCCTTAAATGGGAGGTGTATTAGTTTGCTCAGCTGCCATAACAAGATATCACAAACTGGAAGGCTCAAGCAACAGAAATTCATTTTCTCACAGTTCTTGAGGCTAGAAGTGCAAGACCAAGGGGTCAGCAGGTCTGTTTTCTCCTGAGGCCTCTCTCCTTGGCTTGTAGATAGTCGCCTTCTCTTTGTGTCCCTGAATGGCCTTTTCTCTCTGTGTGTGTGTGTGTGTGTGTGTGTGTGTGTGTGTGTATGTGTGGTTGATTGCCTGGTGTCTCTCCATCTTCTTACAAGAAAACCAGTCCAATTGGATTAGGGCACTATCCTGATGACCTAATTCACCTTAATTATCTCTTTAAAGGTCCCATCTTCAATATAGTCACACCGGGGGTGAGCTTCAACATATGAATTTGGGGACACATAACCCACTCCATAACAGAGGGAAACCAGCTTCTCTTCTTGCCAGTCATCACTGTGCGTCCTCTGAATACTACTTACTCTTCTTGGTGTTTTCTCCAAGAGATATTGGTGATTGATTTAGAAACCAATGAGGAAAACCACCTGCTAATTGAGACCTTAAGGAAAGTCCTGAAAATTGTGATTAAAAGGGGAAAAAATGTAAAGAAAATCACATTGCCAACAGGAGTGAAAGAGTATTTGTGGGACCTTGTGCAAAGCAGGAGGCAAAAAACAAAAACAAACACACTGAGGAAAAGAAGCAAGTCTCAGCTCTCTCAACGGAAGACAGCAACTTCACTGGCAGGCTGTTGAGAGCGTGCCTTGTCTGCCTGATTTACACAGGTAGAGAGAGAATGGTTTGGAGGCTATAGGCCTGCTCAGCCAAACGCCCATGTGTGCATGAAATTAGAATGTCAACATTTGATTCATGCTGCCAAGCTGTGACTGTGAAACAAATTATGTCAGTGGGTGGCAACTGCAATATTAGTCTAAGCAGATAACATTTAACTATAAAGAGGGGCCCCGTCTTCCTGCTTTCTCTCTATTATTATTTTAATATCAACACTGTCAGACCTAGAGTTTTGAGAAAAAGGAAGATGTTTTGTGTGGAGGCATGGGTCCTTTAGGAAGGGACTCCGCCATTCAAGTGAGGTTTGCTCCTAACCCTAAATTTTGAAATTTAGGCGTCAGGTGACACAATGATGAATTTTACGCACCACCACTACCCACTCAACTGAGTTCAAAGTGGCTGTGTCATTTGTGGGCTAATCTAAACCACAATTAAATAATCCGCCTCTTATAAAGGAAGCCTTTGATTCCTGGGCAGAAACAGGAAACTTTATCCTTAAATGTATTTCAATGTAAAGGAAGTGGCAAGTACCTTGAAAGGGAAGGAGAGCAAATTCTTCCAACCTACTTCCTAGCTTCCATACCAAGTAATTCTGCCAAGGTGAGGTCTACGTGGATGTTGGAGTTAAAACGTGTTCCTTTCTGTTATAGTGATTTAAGCTTTGTGCATATTTAAAATCAATTTTAAATGAAATGCGGTTGGAAATCTGCCGAGGAATTTCACATAAAAAGTAGGCGTTGTATTGGTGTATTTTTTCTTTAAGACTTTCTCAGTGAAGCTATAGCCATCTACATCTTAAACTTGGCCCACGAGATAACAATTTTCCCATGAAATGAGGCGCACATCTATCTCCATTTGAGGCCCACTTCTTTAACTACCAATACGGCAAAACATCAATTTGAAGTTTTATTCCATTACAAACACCCATGTAGTTAAAGTTAATGCTGTGAAAAATCCAACCTGTAGTAGTGAAATGTTTATAGAAGCAGCATTCATTTAACAGTTGAACCAGGCCAAGATGGCTAGCCACAGGATTAATACTCACAATACTGAAAGATTTTGCAGGGGAAAGGGGTATGGGAGTA
This sequence comes from Ailuropoda melanoleuca, assembly GCF_002007445.2. Taxonomy (NCBI): domain Eukaryota; kingdom Metazoa; phylum Chordata; class Mammalia; order Carnivora; family Ursidae; genus Ailuropoda; species Ailuropoda melanoleuca. The sequence continues at coordinate 47,019,365 of NC_048222.1, read as the reverse complement.
TATGAGTGTCACTCAGAAATGTGTACATTAGTCTAAAATATTTTTACTTCCAATCATGAGAATATTCTCGCATCTCCTCACAGTTAAGAATGCATAACTGTGATGGTCCCCATCTTTTCCTGCTAGAGTTCTCATCTCCCAACTCACGTATATTTATGTCCAAAACTCAAGGGTTGAATTTTTCTTTCTACCAAGGTACAAAGGCCTGAGGTCTTTATCAAAATGGAAATATTAATAGAATTGATTCTTTTAAATAGATTTCCTATTTGATGAAGAGGGCTGTGGGGAGAACAAACTTTAAAGTTTACCAAAGAACCTTTTGGTACTATCATTTATATTACAGCTCTCTTATACCAGACAGAAAATAACACTAAGGCAATATAGTTAGTAGGCTGATTTTGAAAATGCTTGTCTTCTTGGCATATTTCTCATGGCATATTGATAGATCAGTTTCTTATTTTAGCTGGATATGGTATGAATATGAACTCACAAAGGAGCAAAACAGATTTCTTAAAACTAGAAGTTGTAGACCAGGTAACCACAGAATTTCTACTTTGTCTCCACACGTGGTTTGATGGAAGGGAGTACCAAACCCACCAATCTGGTCTTTGCCTACATGTAAAATGTCTTGGCTGAAATGTTCTCATTGTCTGAGACGTTTGTGAAAAAGCTGCCTGACTGGAAGGTCTCTGAAACTGATCTTTGAGAGAAGTCTGCGGTAAAATGCCTATTTGACCCACCAGTTGGGTCTACTGCTTCAGCCATGGCTATTGATGCAGAAATGTGTTCCACCCTTTCCTCTCAAGGAAGAATTTCCACTTTGAAATTTCATTCATTCTGGAAACACCTCTTGGGTAGGCCATATCTCCTCTTCATTCAGATGTCAGAGCCCACCATCCATTTTAAAGCTTTAACATCTTCAACAGCCATATATCATATAGTGCCATTTATTTCAAAACTGTTCACAGACAAAAAGGAATATTTTCTCTTCATGGAGGCAATTGCAGGCTTGTAACTTCTTCATCCTCTGAAAACCATAGAATAAAGTTGGCATTACCATCTGTAGTTAGCTGTCAAATGCATTTAATGCTTTATCAGGAGAACTAGGAACAAAATTACACTCATCACTCCATGTCAGGAAAGTAGATTTGGGTTCTCCACCATGTAAGGCATTAACAGTATTCCTTCTGTCAGAAATGTAAAAATCGGGAGATGAGAGAATGGAATAAGCAATATTTTGATGTAAACAGATTATCAAGATGAGTGGAATGACCGTCTGATCACCCGGGGGGTTTATTCAGTTAACACTTCCACCCCTTAAAGACAATGGTGTGCAATCAATGCATATAGGGCCTTTCAGGCACGTTGCTAAGTGATTCGCAGTGTCAACAGAAAAATGCCGGATGTACAGAGGACAGCTCCAGGCCCAAGAGAGATCAACACCCTCTGATGATATTTTAAACTTAATTCAGTGCCCGATGAAGATTGTGACAGGTTCCGTGGCCAGAGCAGAAAAGATGTTTGCACTTCAAAATCCGACTTCGTAAAGTTGCTCTGCTGTGTGCAAAGAGTGTTTAATTTGGTAACAAGTGAATCATGGCCCAAAGAGTAGTTGGTTCAAATAGGAAAAGGCACCCAGCAGGGGCATCCTGAATATTCATTTCTTGCAAGGCACAGCAGTCATTCTACAATCTCGGCATCAGTATCAGAGCTGATCATTTGTCTCAGATTGTCTATGCATTCTCTCATTTTTTCATCTCTAAAATCTATTTTAGGAACAGCCCCTGAAGCCATTTGCAACAGCTTCTTCAGAAATTCTAAAGAAAGGAAAGAAACTTGAATAGGATCACATCACCCCATACAACCATGAAAACCTATTTTGTGGGGCATTCTTGAAACCAGCCCAGAAGCTCTTAAGAGTTTTTGTATTTATTTACCCATTTCTTTCTCTCCCTTCTCCCTCCCCTTGATGGATTTTTATATTCAAATGCAAAAGATTTCCATGTGCACTAAAGGTCCATTTATGTATTGGTTTAGAAGATCATGATGCTGAGAAATGCAACTTTTTCATAAACAGATGTTTACAAATTCAGTCTTTGTACCAGGAAAAGCACACTCATTACAAAGGGCCTATTTTCCGTATTTGGAGGCAAAACCCTTTTGAATAAACCTCATGTCCCTAAAGTCTATGAAGTCAGATATATCCTCCTTAAAGCCACCGAACTTGTAAAATGTTTTCCTAACTAGACACTGGTGGATCCTGCATGCATGCCCTGGGTTGCTGCTGACAACAAACCCTTGCTCGCACAGGCCCTGAGAGTTGTGTAGATGAGAGGGTGGTGAGGGACACAATCAATGTATTCAGTTCAGGACTCTCTATTCACCTAGCGGAACACAAGCTTTTTAAGAGCCCAAGTCACATAATTTTCAGTGGGCAGGTTTGTCCTCTTTTGTCCTCAAGAGTTTGGTCTGTTTATTAAACCAATAAGAGCCCCAGAGCATTTTGTCTAGTGGGCTAAAAACTCCAAAAGCAGAGTATATTAACGTAGATTGAGAAGAGAGTGGGGAAGGAGCTGGTGTACTGACATTTTTCTTCCTGTCTTATTCACAAAGCTAATTTTATAGGATTGTTCCTGTCATGTTTACGCTACAGGTAGTAAGGGGGAGATGGAAGGCAGGTAAAACCATACAATAGCATTCCCAGGCCTTGTTTCTTCGCCTCACTGAGGGTGCTTCTCTCTCACAGAAGCATTAAGGCATTGTGAGGTAAAGAAGAAACAGCACAGAAAAAAACCAAACAAGTTACGACAATAATTGCACTGAGACCACATGCTACCGTCCTCCTACTGTAGGGGATTCCCAACACCAGGATTCTGCAACAAAACACAAGCAAACTTTTCCATAGTTTTAAAAGATGGAAAGATAGTATTTTGGGCCCTGGGTTAGTAATGTGAATGGGCATTTTACAAGAGGGTTATGTACAGGCCACAGATATTTTCGGATTAATGATCAGGCCTAACTCACGACTGAGTCTCTTTCTCATCACTGGAGCAAGAACAAGTGAATTCTGAGTACTAGACAAAAGGAATTTCACTTATAAGAACTAGCTATGGGTCCAAAAATATTTATTGAAAGGCACAACATGTTTAGGTATTAATTGAAGTTGTTATCAGAAAATTATCACAGTTTTTCTACAAATAAGAAAAAGTATGAATGGACCATAAAGTGTTCCTTAAATTCCTAATAAAATTAGTTAGGACCTCACTCTTTAAATTTATTCCAATAGCAAATTGCTTTTCACATCTCTTCTGAACTTGCCCAAACCATCACACAGGAATCAGTGACAATGATTTATTCAGTTTCATCTGGCCCCAGTACAACTGTTGAGTACCGTAGACTATTTTAGCAGGAATCTCATAGTTTGGATAATGCTCTAACTTGGGGACATAGCCCAGACTTCCACATTTCTTTGTAGGTTAAAATATTTTCTGTAGGGTCATTTGTGACAAAAATCCTAGTTACTGTAGTTTGTTTATCCTGTATAAACATGCTGCTGCTCTCCCACCTTGGAAGGAAGAAGTGTTTTCTACTTTTCCCCAGTACTGGGGAAGTGTCCCTGCTAAGCCATTCACACTCTTTCTCCTTGTCCCTCTTGTGGCCAATAAGCTACACTGATAAACAGTCTGTGAAAGCAAAGAAATCCACAGCTAAGGTGACCGGACAAACGTTAACTAGGCCACACTGACAGGAGTCTGGAGTTCAAAAGCTTTGCTGGCATGGGTGTTGCCTGGCAGAAACATTTGCCTAAGTCCAGCAATTTCAGCAGGTAAAACACTAGAGCGTGCCATGAAACAACACAGCCCAAAAGAAAACTGCCATGAAACAAGCCAGAAATAGGAATGAAGTGTAAACGTAGAGCCATGAGGACATATTAATTTATTAAACGGAAACTAAGCCAGATTATCTATTTCCAAAATTTCCCACTAATATACTGTGTATGTGTGTGTGTATTATTTTTTATTTGCATTTATTAACTTTTATTTGCATTTATTTTATGCAGAATTTATCCTCAGGCATAAGTTTTTGTTTCTTCTGGGATATCTTCTTCTATGCAACCTCCTCTTCTGGTTTAGGGATAATCTGCTCTTTTCAGTAAGGATCACCTCAGTGTGGCAGAGAGAGCTCACGTACGGGTTAATCTGACCATGAGCCCTCTAAGTTCTACACTGGCACCTTGGAGGCTTTGTTCACGTGGATATACTCCATGACCAGAGAATCAATATCTAAACCCTTAAGTCCAGCATTATTCTCTGCATTTTTAGGCACGTGCGGTAAAAATTCAGCACTCTTTTTGGGCCACCGTCCCTGTGTCCAGCCTCACTATCTGCCAGTGGGCACATCTAAAAACTCTCCCAGTGTAGTGACAGCACACACATTGCTTCTACGAAGTGATATCTTTCAGATACTTGGTGGCTTTTCAGTATGCATACCCTTGGTGGCCTGGGCAGTTTCACATGTGTTCTTAAAGTGAACACGAAGATTTGAACCTCTTGATTTGCATAATTTTTTAGGGTTTCCTGGGTTGAGTGAATAGCTATCAGTTTTCTGAGATCACCTCAGGCTGCTTAGGGGAAGAGCTATACTTAACATACATTTGGTTTTTAATCTGCTTTCTCTTAGACAAGATCACTGTAGATCTATGGTTCTCAACCCTGGCTGTACATTAGAAACTTTTAAAAATCTACAGATGCCCAGGGCCCACACTCGGAATTTGTTTTAATTGGTCAGGAGTAGAGCCCAAGCCATGATAAGTGTTGATGCTCCCCAGGTAAGTCCAGTGGTTAACATTTCCCCTGATGAGCCAGGATTGAGGGATACAGTCATACTAATTAACTGAAGATAGGTGCAGATGGAATAAGCAGAGTTTATGGGAGGAAAACCTAAAATTGAGGACAACCATCCATTAGTTTTTCTTTTTTTATGAATGGAGAAACAAAGTATACTATTCAATCTAAGCAGAAGACATCTAGGTTTACCTCTAGGATTGACGTATTCCTAGTTGAACCCCACTGACTTATATGATTGGAAAGAGACCCTCAGAAACTGGATGGCAGGTACAGACATATTTAAAAGAAGTACTACCTCATGGGAGATTCAAAACACTGCAAAAATGTAGAGGATGAGGGGGTGTGGGACATCAGGAAAGGCTTCCTGGGAGAGGTAGCTCTTGAAATGGGCCTGGAGTAGAAAGATCCCTAGGAAGCAACTGTGGGCGGGGGGAAGGGAACTGATAAGTACAAGCAGGGAATCCCTTTTCCAAAGCTCAGGGCTCTTTTCATGAAAAGGAGGAAGTATTTCATCTTTTTGTTTCCTTTTTATTATTCTTCTCTTCTGCTTCTAGACTAGGAAAAGTAATAAAGGCTAACATGTACTATGTACTGTGTGCCAGACATTACTCTAAGAGCTTTTTACTTAAATTCTTTGCACTTAATTGTCAGAATGTCTCTGCGAAGTAGGCACTGCCATCACCCCCATTTTACAGAGAGGTGAAATAATGCACTCAAGATCACACAGCAATCGAATGGCCATTGTCTTAATCTCTCTGCTCTTCTGCCTCTTTCACATATTGTCACTGACTGAAGCCACCTCTTCCACCAGCAGCTCAGAGCTCACTGGTGATAGACGCTGTTGTCTGGGAGCTGGCCTACCTACCTTCTAAAATCGGCAATGCTCTGGAGTTGGAAAAGGATCGTAGACCCACCCAACTATAGTTCAGATGACATGCTGGGGGGCCCATGCTTAATCAGTGTTCCACTGAGCACAGAAGTAGCTAAGCCCACAGCCTCTGCCCCTAGAGCTGCATCCAGATCAAGAGAAACCTGACCTGTCAATTTCTCCAACCACTCCATCTCACCTTGCACAAGATCATATAGAATCTCCTTTCACTTTTTTTTTTTTTAATTATAGAGGTAGAGATGATGCCACTTTCCTTCTCTTTTGAAACTCCCTCTCAAGTAGCAAGTTGTTATAAAGGTTTGAATACTGAGCGGTCTTGCCTAAGAAATCCAGACAAAGAGCATTTAGCAAAAGTTTTAAGAATGCCCCAGAGAATGAGTATGGTATAAGCCAGTGAAATCAATTTTTTCCTCTTTTCACTAAAACCAGTTAATTGAATAGAGACTTATTGAACACCAACCATACACAGGGTTTCTAAGTAAGGAGAGAACACAACTACAAAAGTTACCAAAACAAAAGGCAAAGTGAGAAGTATCACAGGGAAAGTCCCAAAATGCTGTGGCCATTTGGAGGAAGATGAGACGGAAGCAGGGAGCCTATATGGCTTCCTGGAGGAGGAGGTACCTATTAAAGGCCCTGAATCTGAAGGATGTCAATAAAAGCTGTGGGAGGAGTGAAGGGCAGTGAATTCTGCTGAGAGGAGAGGTCTGAAATTGTTTCTGGTTGCAAGTCTTGAAGTAGAGGGCCCTCAGGCTGCACGTGAAGCCCAAGAAGAACAAAGAAAATGTTTGCTGCCAACTTCCAAACTTGCACAGGCGGCAGAGTCGGGGGCAGGGAAGCTCTAAGGTCGTTCATACAAAGTAGCCAATTTACAGTTATGGTTACACTGGAGTCAATTAAAGTGTTTTATTAGCAGGAATTTGAATCTTTTACCTTCATTAACATTTAACAGTAAATGGGAGAAAAAAGGTAAATAAAATATTATCTGGCTTTTTAAAGGTCATTTCAGACTGAGCATTATAAAATGTGAGCTGGGGAAGGGTGGGATGGCCCTTTGTGTGGATTTAGTACATGGGGCCCACTGTACCTACAGATCTCTGGAGAGACCTCACTGCACCAGCAGCAGGAGAACATCTCTTGGCAGGTGAGGTGCTCAAAGGTGCATTCATTAGAGGCAGTACATTTGGGGCAGGAGGAGGGAAGAGGGAGACCTGACATGTGAGAATGAATATTTTGCTTCAGATCTCAGATTGTAAATGATTTGGGGTGTGCAGCTCTTAATAATTACTCCCATGATCAACATCTGCTTTTTAACAACCCTAGCTAGTGACCCAAATTGATTAAATGACATACCTAATCATTCCCCCAAAGGAAAGAAGCGCAAAGCAAGCCCTGTACCCAAGTCTTGAAGAGTCTGCAAGAGGGCCTTGGGGAAGCCCCCGTCACAGGAGGCAGGCTATGTTCATGCCCCAGGTACTCTGTGGATCTTTTACAGAAAGGCCTGCTGTTATTGGAAGCCAGAAGCAGAAATATACTTTGGCAAGAATATAAATGTTCAACCTGAAAAGAAACTCCTTTCATTTTTAAATTTTTCAAAATGTAGAGCCGTGAGCAATTAGAAAGCCATCCAAAAGCTCTCCAGTGAATATTTCAATCCAACTTGTCATCCTTGGAGATGATAAGACCTAATGTGTCATCATCAAGCATCATCTGACCCTGAGAAGGCCCCAGGAGGCCAAGATGTTCCCACTGTTGGAGAAAGAACTTCCTTGAAATTCTTTATAAGAATGGTTGGACTAGAAGGAGAAGACCCACTCCTTCCACGATGAGGTTTCTGAAGATTTCAAGGTTTTAATGATGCCTGTCCTCCTTAACCTAGGTGAAGGAATAGGTGGAGAGAGATAGAAAACCCTTGTAGATGAGAAGTTTCCCTTTTGAGGCAGTAATAGAAAGCACGGTCTTACTCAAATGAGTGAGCTACTGGGTTAAATATCCTCCACTGTGTTCATCACTAGGGCATTTGACTTTACTGCGTCTGAAAACGGGAGAAATGAAATCACAGCAAAATAAATATTTCCTAATTTTAAATAAATATTGCTAATCATAGTGATTGTGTTCAGAGCACAATGCAAATACATAAATACAGAGAATAAAATTGGAAGGAAAAAAGGTTATTTACATACATAAATACAAATCAAAAATCCGATTTTAATGTGCTAAAAGCATCTGGTCTGGTTCTCTAAATGTCAAAGGCTATTGCTCACTGTCCCTCCAGCACTATCCCAATTAACAGCTGAGGAGACGGCCTTTCATTTCTCCAAATCTGAAGGTAAATATCATGGACTTCAGTGCAAAAAATTATGAGGACCTTTTCCTGTTCTATTTAACAACTTTATTTTGCATTTGATCTAGCAAAACAATATAAAAAGGCTTCTAGAAGAAAGTGGCAAACCAGAGCTCTAAATAGCCTCCCTGATAAGCTCTCCCCACTTCATTCCCTATCCTGGTTATACAAGATACACAAGCGACTTCTCAGCCACCCAAGAAGTCTGGGGATATCATTGAGCCTGAAAGATCTTCAGCACCAAGGTGTACAAGGCTACAGAAAGAGGCAGGGGGGGAGACTGGGACCATTTTCTACGTCATGAGGAGAAGCCAACATTCTCTGTGATGCACGTAAATACGGGTGCTATTATCCAAAAAGTTGTCATATTGGGCTCCTGATAATCACTAAAATAATCTCCTTTAAAAAGTTATATTGAACACATAGAAGTCAGGCACTGTGTTTTTGCCTTAGGGAATGCCATCCCATTTCAGTCCTACAAGAATGGTATGTGGCAGGTAGTTTTTTTTTTTTATATATAATAATTTTTTATTATGTTATGTTAGTCACCATACAGTACATCCCAAGTTTCTGATGTAAAGTTCCATGATTCATTACTTGCATATAACACCCAGTGCACCATGCAATACGTGCCCTCCTCAATACCCATCACCGGCCTATCCCGTTCCCTCAACCCCCTCCCCTCTGAAGCCCTCAGTTTGTTTCCCAGAGTCCATAGTCTCTCATGGTTCATTCCTCCTTCTTTTTACCCCCCCTTCCTTCTTCCCTTTCTTCTCCTACCGCAAGTAGTTTTATCTCAAATGCAGAGGACGAAACTGGACTCAGAGACAGAATGCAGTCTGCTCTCATCACTGTTATACCGGCCTGTGTTTTCTCATGAAGGTAATTTGGAACTGAATAAATGAAATGACCATTTATTCCTACCAACACAGCAATGCTTTCTTACCCGCTCTGGATGAATAACATGGACTGACTGAGAGTCGGCTCCAAAGGGACCCTGGAGATCTGGGAGCTTCCCTCAAGGAACATGCTAAATGGGGAGAGGGGCTGGCCTAACAATGACTGTGGGTTCTATTGTTCCACAGTCCTGGGCCTCCCGCTAAGAAATGCTGACCCCTCTACCTTTTAACTGGTGATGAAACTAAGGCTCATAGGTGAATCTTAGGAATCAAGCTCTCAACTCCCAGTTCAGAGACAGCCGCTGTGCTTTCAGTTGAGAAACAGAAAAGCAATATATTAGAAATATATAGATATCTTATGTTGTTTCTGCTTTCCTGCACAACTCACCTCCGTTAGCTATCTCTGCAAAGGCTGATGGCTGTTCCCTGCATCTCTGCCTTCCTCTTTAGGCAAATATGAGCCTCTTGCAGCAATTCACACATTTCTTCTCCTGTCCTCTCAGGTAAGGGCTTCTTCCCTACTACCTGAATTCAGCAGGAAACTTCAAGTTATTCACGAAAGATGTTCTGATTCAATCAACACCTACTGGATGCTTCATATATCCCAGGCGTTGAGTTTGGTGCTTGTCAATATACTATTTCATTTAACTCTAACTCAACACTATAACATGGGTACTAAGCCCATTTTACAGATTAAAAAACTGAGGTTTTGGTGGTTTATGTAAATTTCTCAAGGGCTCACGCCTAGTGGCTGAACTAATGTCAGACCTAGGTGTCTCATCTACCACCCATCTACCATCACTCAGTTCCCTCTACCTCTCAGTTCCATCACATTTTGACATCAATCCCCTCCTCCTCAAAGAAGGGATAATCACAGGAAGTACCTTTCAAAGGTTAAGATTCTATTGAGTAGGTGAGTTCTCAAGAGATGTGAGTAAAAGAAAGACTCATTGAGATAGAATTTCTAAGAACTCTGGCCACATTTCTAGGTGAAAATGGCAGACTTATGTGTATACACGTTATTCACTTGCCAAGGAACAGAAACATGTCCATGGTGAACTAAAAGCTCCTGAGAAAGTTGGGCTCAGAGGGAAAAAAAATCAATGATGAAAGCTCATAGCCATTTACAAAAACATAATCTCACACACACACATGCAAACACACACATGGTAATAACACACTGAAATGGTTATCTGTGAAAGCATGCTAGGGAATCAGAATGGGGAATAAAAGAATAAATAAAATAAGAGAACTATGATTAACTTAATGATCTACTCTTGAGGTTAATATTTTTTTAAAGTTCATGGCAATTTAAAAATAAAGTCTATGAAAAAGACTGCCAATAAACATGATAAAATTCCCAAACGCAAACTGATGTGACTGTAGGTATGAAATTAGCAAGAAGAGGGAGAGAAGATGAACTTGCCAAAAGGGGGATCCTTCTTAGGAATTTCATAACTATGGGCTCTTGCTGTTCAGTAATTGCAAGAAAACCAGCCTGGCTCCAGCCCCTTTACCTGCTGGGAGGGCAAGACAGAATTATGGACTCACATGAAGGATGGACACTGGTGGATGGCACCCATCAGAGTGCATGATAACAGGTCTGAGGATCCAGGTCAGAGATGGCCACCCCAATTTAAGCTGCATGTAATTAAAAGGTGTGCATGGAACAGAAACTGACCCTCTCCATCTTGGGCATGTCAGAGGCTGCTTATTTGAGGCAAAATTCTTTATTGTTTTTCCTTTGTTCTTTTGGTTTTAAAATAATGTACAGAAATCATGTAACTTGACAAAATAAAAAATAAATATCCTCTCATCTAGCCAGTGTTTAAAGCGCAGAGGTTTTTAGCGACTGTGTAGTGAGAACACAAACACACACACAGAGACAGAACAAATACTCTGATGAATAAAAATATGAATTTCAGGGCAAATGAGGCATGAAACATATTGGCCAATAAACAACACAGAAGAAGGTCATATTAATTTTTTTTTTAATCTAACCAGACTGGGAAGCATTTGAGCCAGAATACCCACCAAGACAAGACTTTTAAGGAAGTTGCATTTTCTAACAAGTACAGAGGATTGGTGTTCTTTTATTTGTTGTAACGCAGACATAAAGAAGCCTAGGATCTTACTGGACTGTGATTTTGAAGGTGAGACTGTGAAGGTTTATACAAATCTAAAAACACATCAGTGACCTATCATGAAAAAATAAAATATGCCTAAAATATTCCTGTACTCACAGCTCCTTTTTGAAAAATGCCTCGTCCAGGAGGCCCTTATATTCATAAAGTCCTTTTTAGTCCACAAAGCTCCTTCAAAACCATTTTGCAAAGTAGAAAGGACAGGTATTATTTGCTGGATGAGGAAATCAGAACAGGAAGTTCGGGTGATTTTCTCAAGCCCTTCTGCTCAGAGATAGTAGAGTTCAACTAGTATCTCACATATCGGACCCCTAATGTGGTATAGCCCTGCCAGTCTGCCAGTCCTGAGGTTTCAAACAGCCACTATGAAATGTGCACTGTTTGCCCCTGCTGCTCTTTTATGAAAAGCTGATTTCAGAAGCCCGCTTTGTACCAACACATCCCATATCAACCATCCCTTTCTCTAAGGGAGACAGGATGGTGTGGTGGCTGAAAGCTAGACAGGCCTGGGTGCAAATCCTAACTCTGTGAGATAGCTGCTGTGGGGTTTTGGAATGTTGCTGCCTCTGTAAAACTGAGTTTTCTCTTCAGTAGTGATGATAATTACTGTCTTCCAAAGCTGTAAGCATAGAAAAGGTCTTGGCCCACAGTAAGCATTATTACAATTTCTCCTCCACAGTATGCAAAGGTAAAGAAGGAGAAGCATAAACTTTCAGGGCATGATCAGAAGAGGTCATGCGCAGGGCAGCACAGGGCTCCCTAGTCAAGTCTCAAATAGAACCTTAAACAGAAGGACCTAGGAATGCAGACTTTTTTGTGCATGGAATTTATCACAACCAAAAGAACCATGAGAATTCATGTCTTAGAGAATCTTTCACCCCACCCCCAAACCACCACATGCACACCCAGAAGCATTGTGGGTCAAAAGAAAATGGATTCTTTCAAGATTCCCAGACCAGTTTGTACAAAATAAAAAGGTTTCCAGCCCCTGTCGGTTCTGAGAAATACCTGAGCCTTGCAAGGCTGAGGTCACCTGAAGCTCCTCGGGGGGCTCTCTGTCTGCACTAATTAGAGAAAGCAATATTGTTTGAAAGCAGTCCCTTCATCTGTCTTCCAACTTCTCTTTGCTCCAGGATTTGGGTGTTCGCAGGCCCAGGCCTCACAGCCTGCCAGCCCTTCAAAGGCAGGGAATAAACACAAGCTCACCAAACAGGTGGTGATAAGAGACGTGCCCAGACTGCCTTGGCTGTTTCGCTCTGCACCTTCACTTTCATTATCTTCATCATTTGTCAAGCAGAGGCAGGCTGGTAAGCCAGGGCTTCCAAACCTTCAAAAGGAAATATTGACTAAACGACCATGCTGCTGCTTCCATGACCTCCTCTTTACCTGCTGGATACCCACAGGGACTCACATTCTCAAAAGACAAGTCATCGTTAGACTTTGCTCACTGACATCCAGAGGCCCAAGGGAGAGCAAGAGAAATGAAGGGCCAGTCTTAGGAGGAGTTACGAACTGCACCAAGAAACTGGAAAATGCAAAATTAACTTTCAAGGGTAAGAACATACAGACAGGACCAATTCACTCAGAACCTGACAGAAACATAGTCCTTATGATGATGAAGGAGTCCAAAATTCCCCAAGAATCTGGCTCATTACCTCACTTCTTTAGAGAGCTCAGGTTTTCCCTATATACCCACAAAACTCCTCTTCTAAGAATTTTAGGAAAAGAGTCCCTAAGTTGAGAAAGGGACAAAATGAAGTTTTTACAGTGTTGGCTCAGCTTATGGGCTTGTTGAAGTAGAAAACAGTTTTTGAGTGGAACGAGGAGGAGGAAAGAAAGAATTGAAGGGGTTGGGGTGGGGAGGGAAGACGGTATTTTGTTTTTCTCCCTCCATAGTGGCAGAGGGCTGACCAGAAGTTGGAAGGTACATGTTCTGGTGCCATGGAAACAAATTTTGCAGCCCTGGTTGTTTCCAAAAAGTGCCCATAAACCTGAGCTCACATGTCAAGGTGGATCACAAGCCAGAAGACTAAGACCTGAGCAGAGTTTAGGCCCCTTATCCCCATTCACTCTTCTTCCTGGTCTTCTCGGACTCTCTTCCAGAAGTTTCCTGGAGAAGCTATCCCAGATACTCTCTTAACCACACTACTCCCATCCCCAAGTCACCTCAACATATGCCCCTCCTTCAGAAACAGAACTATAACTGGTTCCAAAATTGTTTCTGTACCCAGATAAGAGAAGACTGAGGGCAGAATATGAGCTTCCTATATGTGTGGATATTCCAGCCAGTGACTGTATTTAAGGTTTTTTCCCTAACAGTAAAAGTTTCATTTCTCTTTAAAGGTAACCCTGACAGGTCTACTAAAAAAAAAATGAATATTTCCCTCTTAACAAATGCATTTCCCCACAACGCATCTGCATGACCATCTCACCTAAAAAATACAGAGGCTAACGTGATTTTGATGCTAACCATCAAGAAACTCTCGGGCTTTTTTTTTTTTTTTTGAGGGGTGTGGATAGACATCTTCTTGTTCTTCACAAATTGGTCTCTAGCCTGAATGAGAAATGCAGGAAAGCACAGAGGTGTAAAGCCACAGCACACCTGGGAAGACTGGGCTGTTTCTATTCAGCCGGGACTGAGAGAAGGGCCAAGGGGAGCAGCACAAGATGAGGTCAGGAAGGTAAGTGGAGTTCATATTGGGAGGGTCTCCACATACATTTTCTTTCCTGCAGTGGGGTGCTATCTAAGATATTTAAGTAGGTAATACACGGGATTCGTATTTCAGTTCTGTGATAGAGTGTGGAGATCCTAGAAAAAGGAGAACCTAAAGACGGAAGGAGGAGACAATCCTTCATTCGTGAAGCAAACACTGAGTGACTGCAATATGCCAGACTCTGTGCCAGGCACTGCGAATCTGGTGATGAATGAAGTCAACACCATGACTGTCCTGGAGCTTGCAGTCTAACAGCATGTGGGGATGGCAGTGGATGGCACTGAAGGTCCCAGATGCATTTATGAGGTGTGTGGGGAATTTTCTCAACACAGTGAATTTGAGATATTTGTGAAACAGTCACATGGATAGGTACAGGGAGGCCTAGAGTTGATATGCATTCTTACAAGTTTAAACAGGAACAGAATTTCTAAAAGTCATTTCATCTGAAGAAAGTCTGCTTTCCTAATCATCACCTGTGGGTTTCTACTCAGAAAAGAACATTTCCCTTGAAGTTTTCCTTGTCAAACTGAGAGGTGAGTAACTTGCCCAAGTAATAGTGCAATTAAGTGGCAAAGTCCCAGGTTTAAACCTAGGTCTGTGGGGCCAGGGTCTGCCTTCAAAGAGCTGGGTACAGAATAAAAGGTTTGGAGCACAAGCCCCAGGCCTGAATTCCAACTGTGGGACTCAGGCATAAGTACTCCCCTTTTCTACATAGAAGTTGATTATTGTTGCCCAACGTTGTACAAAAGCCAAGGGAGATCAGACATAAAACAGACCTGAAATGAACTCTCAGTGAGTCTTCCTCTTCTATAAAAGAAACCTTGACTACCAAACCACTAACCATCTTTTCTACATCCCTTCTAGAGGTCCAAAATCCCTCACCTACAGAAACCAGCTCTGCTTCATTAACATTTCTTTCAGTAACATTTACATATTTTATTCCACCCTCTCTAATTCAGCAGACCCTTCCTCTCACCCCATTTTGTTCTCAGAGTTTGGTAGTTCTTAGCAAAAATAACAGATTTACTGCTTCAGTTCCCACAATGCACATGTATTTATTAGGTCCTGCCTTAAAGCAAATTCAAACATCTTCTATGATCATTTTTTCCAAGTGTCAGAGATCTGCCAATCCAACTTGGGGATGACTCTTAACATATAGTCTACCATCTGGAGCTGGCTACCTGTAAGTTGTAATATTTCAGTGCCTTCCAGGTACTCTATATGACCTGCTAATTACCTGTCAGAATGTAGGCATCAGACACAAATCAAATAGGTGAAAAGAACTTGATCTAATCTCTGTTTTTTCCAGTTTCTGAGTCTCTGAATACCACATACATCAAGCCTACATCTTGCTCTGGGACAGCACATACTTTATTGCATTCCCCAAAGCCCACAGTTCTCCACAAAGAACTGTTTCCTTTGCTGCTGAGATTAATAAGCTGATTCTCTTTCCTTGACTGAAAATGTCTGAACAATGCAGAGTTGACCCAGCCTCCTCCTTTCCAGAGGACATGTTGCAAGATCTCTAGAACGTGAGCATAGCACTCTGCCCATGAGGAGAAAACTCACGCTTAGAGGCAACTCTTGACAAGCCTATCTAATTT
This sequence comes from Ailuropoda melanoleuca, assembly GCF_002007445.2. NCBI lineage: Eukaryota > Metazoa > Chordata > Mammalia > Carnivora > Ursidae > Ailuropoda > Ailuropoda melanoleuca. The sequence continues at coordinate 47,003,924 of NC_048222.1, read as the reverse complement.
AATTTGTCCTCTCCTTTGTGGACAAATGTCCAAGGAGACAAGAGCCACCATAACATTTAGCTTTTATTTCCCTTCCTGAATTTCAGGAAGAAGTCTCAACTTTTGATAAGCAAACCAAATTCAAATATGTGGGAGACACTTACTCATAAATTCATTCAGCCAACATTCATTGAGCACCTACTATGTACCAGGTACTGTGCTAAATAGAGTGTAAACAAAAAACATGATATTCTATGGTGACTAACATTAATTCTTGAAGATTTTAAATACTATCAATGGCCTTTATTTGATGGGTGTTTGGTGTATACAACCGAAATCCTCAATTTTAAAAGGAATTCACAAATTTTAAAAGTGTGTACTTTCTCATACTCCCACTGGGCTTTAGGAGGACGGGGATTTTTGTCTGTACTATTCAGGCTGTATCCCTACATCTTGAACAGCGACTGAAACATAGTAAGTACTCAATAAATATTACTGAACAAATGAATGATGCTCTTGACCCACAGAGAAGAAGGCAATTATCTTCCACATCCCTTACCCAATTAGTACTTGGGGAATACTAGCACCATCTTCTAACCAATAAACTTAGTAGTAGGTCTACTTTGTAGTCATTGGAAAAGATGTTGTACATAAGCAAATTGTCAATGACATAAGCTAATGGCTATGATATCTAGCTGTGTGGAAAAGCAGGTTACAAAGCAATACGTTCGGTGTAAGCCCATTTTTAAGCCAAATGTAAATTATGGCTCTTTTGGGTGATGGGCTTTGGGGTAGTTCTTATTTTTCTTCTGTGTATTTTCGGTATTATCTAAATTCCCCTGCAATGCACATTTAAATGTATTACTCTAAGGGGCGCCTGGGTGGCACAGCGGTTAAGCGTCTGCCTTCGGCTCAGGGCGTGATCCCGGCGTTAGGGAATCGAGCCCCACATCAGGCTCCTCTGCTATGAGCCTGCTTCTTCCTGTCCCACTCCCCCTGCTTGTGTTCCCTCTCTCGCTGGCTGTCTCTATCTCTGTCGAATAAATAAATAAAATCTTTTAAAAAAAAGTATTACTCTAAAAGAAGGTTCACAATCCAAATTTTGATCTGACTTTATCTTCAGTTTGCATTTAGATTCTATTCAAGGCCTTCCATCTAGCCTAGAAATTGCAAAAACTCTGTTCTAGGAGATAAGAGATGATGAGGTTCCTGACAGAGGCTGATATTTCATACCAGGCCTGGAGAAAAGAGGAAGCCCTAAGAATCATCACATAATGACCAATCAGTGACCTGTGTCAAAGAGCTGATTATGTCAGTTATAACTCTGGGAAGGTCGGTCACCTAGACAAATGGGAAAGGTATGAGCACAGAAAAGACAATGAAAAATGAAAAGGAATGAAATTTCCAAAAATGTAAAGGAAACTTCTTGAAATCCAGGAAAATAATGCCACCAAAATCCTTTCAACAGTAATCAGCTGTATTTCACTGGTTTCCCAAAACAGACTTCCTAAACAAGATCAGGAATATGACGCCAATTTTTAAAAATTTCTATTCTCTCTCTTTTTTCTCTTCTTTCTCACCTAGGAAAAACGTTAACTAAGATTTCAAAGCCTAGCTTAGCTGCAGCTTCTCTGGAGTTTGGCAGCTGTTGGGTTTTGGTGTTTGAGTGCCAGTTATTTGCTCTGCCAACAATGTGTTAGGATAATCACCCACTGAAGGATTTCAACACATTACATCTCCCCAGAAGCCTTTGTCTAACAAGGTAATTTATGACCTGTTCAGGAATCTGGTCTTTACAAAACAATAAATTCACACTTGCGATGGACTTCAAAGCTGCCATTATGAGCCTTGGTAGCAGAAGGCATCCTGTAGCTCAGAGCCAGATCAACAGATAAGTGTCTGTAACACTCTCAGGCAGGCTGCAAAAGGGACAAAGCTGACAGCCATTGCAGCAGGAGTTGGCTATTCTTGCAAAATCTGACCCTAAAATTGGGTCCTCTTGACAATGTTAAAACCATTTCACCAACTCTACAGAATGTAGGATCTATGGGATTTAGGAGGTTGGCAAAGAATCAGGCGTTCCCCATAGGACAAGCAGCTACTCCTGCCCTTGGAAAATCTTGCTGAAATGTTAACAGAAGCCCAGTTCTCCAACCCTGTAGCCAGCCTAAGCCCAAAAAGCCACTTTCTGGAAAGTTGGGGGCATAAGCTTCTCATTGTCTCCAACTGTTTCAACAGGTTCTGGAAGCCAAGGGCATTTTTTCTTTTTTTTGAAGTAAAGTTAACATACAATGTTATATTAGTTTCAGGTATATAATACAGTGATTCAACAATTCCATTATTCGGTGCTCATCAAGATGAGTGTACTCTTAATCCCCTTCACCTATTTCACCCATCCCTCCACCCACCTCCCCTCTGGTAACCACCAGTTTATTCTCTGCATTTAAGAGTCTGGTTTGTTTTTGTTTGTTTCTCTCTCTCTCTCTCTCTCTTTTTTTTTTTTTTTTCTTGGTTCATTTATTTTGTTTCTTAAATTCCACATGAGTGAAATCAGATGATATCTGTCTTTCTCTGACTGACTTATATCACTTAGCATTATACCCTATGGGTCCATCCATGTTGTTGCAAATGGCAAGATTTCATTCTTTTATTGGCTGACTAATATTTCACTGTGGATACACACACACACACATCTTCTTTATCCATTCATCTATACATGGACACTTGGGTTGCTTCCATATCTTGGCTATTGTAAATAATGCTGCAATAAAAATAGGGGTAAAGCCAAGGATATCTTGCCCATGCACAAACCTCCAGAAATCTAATATGCCAGGTTTTTCAGAGTGTGGTCTCTATCCTGATTACACGAGAATCACCTCAGATGCTGGTTTAAAAAACACAGGTACCTGGACACTACTCTGGACCTCTTGTAACAATTCCCAGCTGCTGGGCCCCATAACTGCCATCTTTAACAGTTCAGGTGATTCTTACACACACTAAAATTTAAGAAACACTGGGGAGGATGAAAGTAGATCAAACTAGGAGTTGAAGCCTAGGGGACTTGGGATGAACAAGATTCCGATTCAAATCTAGAAGACACAATTTATTAGCTGTGTGATCTTGGACAAGTGTCTGAATCTTTCTGACCTTTGGTTTATTCATATGTGAAAAGAAAGAAATGTCTCGTAGTTTTGTAGTAAGGAGCAGCTTCTGGCTTTGAAGATATGCCCTGCCTTCCCAGTCAGACTTCTTACAATTTCTGTTTTTTTTGTGTCTGGGCCTCTGCCTACAGCTTCCCTGTTGCAGTTTGCCCTGACATAGTAAGCTATCAGGTTTACCAGATGAGGACACTTAGGAAGGCACTTGGAAATTCACACCCAGAATTACAGGCAGAGGTCCAAGCACAGATACAGACATGCTTCTTACTTCTAACTCAGTGGTTTCCAAACATGGCTACACTTTGTAATCACCTGGGAGCTTTAAAAAGAATTTATGCCTCCAGAGATTCTGATGTAATTGGTCCAGATCGTGGCTGGATATTCAGGAAGTTTAATCTCCCCAGGTGATTCCAGTGTTCAGCTAAGTTCGGGAACCACTGCTCTTAGCGAAAAAGAAAAGATTTGGCCCTCATTTAAGCACAACTGTGCAGATGTAGGAAGCTTTATTCAACATCCACACCCTTGGAATTATACTTAAAAAGGCAGAGATCCAAATGTTAATTACCATTTGTACAGCTGACCATTGAACAAGGGGGAGGTTGGGGGCCATCAATACTCCCTTTCCTCCATGCAGTCAAAAATCTAAGTATAACTTTTGATGCCCCCAAAACTTTACTAATAACCTACTGTTGACTGGAAAGCTTACTGATAACATAAACAGTCAATTAACATATATTTTGTACATTATATGTATCGTATACGGTATTCTTACAATAAAGTAAGCTAGAGAAAAAATGTTAAGATAACAAAGAGAAAATACATTTGCAGTACTAAACGTGTATTTATTGAAAAAAAAATCTGCGTATAAGTGGATCTGTGCAGTTCAAAGCCCTTTGTTCAAGGGTCAGCTGTATTAGTTTCCCGAGGCTGCTGTAACAAATTATCACAAATTTGGTGTCTCAAAAACAACAGAAATTTATTCTCACACTTGGAAAGTCTGAAATCAGCATCACTGTGTGGGAATCAAGGTGATACCAAGGCCACACTCTCTCGAGAGCCTCAGGAGGAGAATCTGTTCCTTGCCCCTTCCAACTTCTGGTGGCTGCCAATATTTCTGGTTTCCTTGTGATCACACCCTTTCAATCTCTACCTCTGTGATCACGTCGCCTTCTGTGGTTCTATGTGCAAATCTCCCTCTGCCTCTTATAAGGAAATAAAGGATTGCATTTAGAACCCACCTGGAAAATTCGGGATAATCTCCTGATCTCAAGAGACTTAATTTAATCACACCTGCAATGTCCTTTTTACCATATGCGGTAATGTTCACAGGTTCCAGGGATTAGGTCCAGGTACCTTTGAGGGACTATTTAACCTACCAAGGTCAGCCCTCAAGGATTTGCATTCCTCCCACATGCAAAATAAATTCACCCCCATCTTACTAGCCTCTAAAGTCTCAACCCATTATGGTAGCAGCTCATATCCAAAATCACATCTGGGTGTGAGTCCCAGCTCTGTCATTTACTACTTGGTGAACTTGGCATCATATTTAGCTTGCCTGAGCCTCAGTTTCCTCCCATGTAGAATGGAGATAATGATAGCACCAATTTCATTGAAGTTTATATAGTTTAAATGAGATAATATCTGTAAAATATTTATTTAGAACTGGGCTCATTGTCAACAGATCAAAAATACCGGCAACAGTCTTAGTCTGTTCAGGCTACCACAACAAAGTACCAAAGACTCAGTGGCTTATAAATGACAGAATTTATTACTCACAGTTCTGGAGGCTGGAAGAGCAAGATCAGGGTGCCAACATGATTAGGTTCTGATGGGAGCCCTCTTTTGGGCGGCAGATGGCTCACGTATCCTAACATGGCAGAAAGAGAGCTCTCTGGAGTTCCTTTTATAAAGGCACTATTCCCATTGAAGAGGGCTCTACCTTCAAGACCTAATCACTTCTCAAATACCCCCCCCTCCTAAAATCATCACTATGGGGGTTCGTATTTCAACATATCAATTTTGAGGGGCCACAAACATTGAGTAATTGCGGTAACAATGATCAATAATGGCAAACCTTACGAACGTTATCCCAAGAACTGAGGCCCACAACAGGTTATTTGATGAGCTGTTGGGTTTATAACTAATACTACTGATATCAGCTAAAGATTATGTGGCTCCTTCTGTCAGGCACTAATCTAAGTGTTTTATAGACTTACTCATTTGGCTTTCGGAAATAACCCTCTAAGGCAGATACTACTATTATTCCTATGTTACAGATGGAAAACCTGTGAGAAGTTAATCCCAGGTCACAAAGCTAATAAGTGGGGGAGCCAGGAATTAAACCCAGGCAGACTAGCTCCACTGTCCTTGCTTACAGCCACTACGTCATCTCAGTTTTCACTATAAAAGGGGTAATCTGTGACATAGCAACCTGCCCAGTCTTAAAGGTAACTTCTGTGATTTCTGGCTAGTGGATTTCTAAAGCCCATCCCAGCTTTAGCATCTTAAGTACAGCCAAGGAGAAATTTCCGACTTCCCAATTTGTCCCTGGATAGGAGAAATTCAGACATCAGTGTTTCCAGCTGTCAACCTCCTGCAGCCTTTGGGCAAAGGAATACCCTGACAAGTCCACGTGGTTAACATTGGCACTAACCACCTGGTTGCCAGATTAGTGAGAGCTCATGAACAGATATCAGGAGAGTTTGGAGTTCCCACCCAGGCCATCTCTTTGAACAGGCTGCAGCTGCCTCTAAGGTTGTTCTTTGGCCAGGACGTGGTTGCAAAGTTCACACTTAAAAGTCCACTTAAGAGGATTTAAAAGAAACAACAACAGAAGCAGGTGGAGTAGAAGTGACCTAGTCACCTTTTGCCCTTAGTACTGCATCAACAGCTGGGAGGAAAGGGGCAAGCCAGCAATGCCGGATCATAAAGCTCTGTAACTCCCAGCCGGCGGTGGCTTTGAACAGAGTGCCTACCAGGGATTCTGCTCTGTAGCAAAGTGATCCACAATGAGGGATAGAACTGCAGCTGGGACTCAGAGCAGACATGGATGGGAGCAGTTAATGTGAGGAGCTGGAAATCACCAGCAAAGGTGATTTGACCACTTCATTGCCAAACTGAAGAGGTCTCTTCAGAGCCCAGTTTAAGCTTGTTGCTTTTAGGGGTCTCAGGTTTGATGAGGGGCAGTAAGTTTTGCAGAGAATTAAAGACTAGTTGCCTACAACACTGGTTTTCTTCTTCCATGAACAAAGCAGTTCAACTGCCCATCTTAGTTACATTAAGTTTATATTCTGAGCTACCCTTCATGGGAAAGTGAGATCATAAGAACAAACAGGAGTGGCAATGGAAGGAGACTTGTTGGGGTAGATGATTTAGTGATACCCCTGATTCAAAACCAGGAATATGTAGGGGTGCCTGGGTAGCTCATTTGGTTAAGTGTCTGCCTTCAGCTCAGGTCATGATCCCGGGGTCCTGGGATCGAGTCCCAGGATCGAGCCCCTCATTGAGCCCCACGTTGCACTCCCTACTCAGTGGGGAGTCTGCTTCTCCCTCTCCCTCAGCCCCTCCCCCTGCTCCTGTTCTCTCTTGCTCGCTCACTCTCTCTCTCAAATATCTTTTTTTTTTTCAAACGACATATGCTTTAGTAAGCCTGCTCCTCCCCTCATGCCAAAGGAAAAAACATTGCATGTCATCCTATCATGCAAGTCAAATTTTATTGGCCATTTCTGATCCTCTTCCAAAATTGCCATAATAAAGTTACCAGCCTTTGTTGTAGAGAATCTTTCACCAATCCCCGTCTACTCTCCAATATCAGGGTCATGTCAGCTCACAAAATGGCAACCACAGTATTATGTTACTAACAAGAGTGAGAAAATTAGGCCATTTATCCCATTTCAAATGAAGAATGTCTTTTCACAGAAATCATAGTCTTAGATTTACTTTTACAACTTAGTCTTTTGAAAAGCACTATCCATTTTCCTCAAATTTACTCAGCTGAATCTGTTCACAGAAAGCACTGTTTCGATACGTTGGCCTGCCACACCATCGCTCACACTGGTACACACACACACCACCCCTGCAGACTTCTGAAACCTTTTTTGTAAAGAACATGTTTAAACAGATTTAACCTGTGATATATTAGAAAGAGCACAAGCTCAGGAATCAGATCAATCTGACAGAGGGAATGCCTACTGCTTCCTAAAATTCCTCCTCTAAAAAAACAGACTTATAATTCTCACCACAAATTATTGGTTATATGCTTCAAAATGCTTATTTATATAAGATTCCAATGAAAATGACAGAGTTCTATCAAATATCCTTTATCTTTGTTTTTAAAAATATAATGACATCATTTTGCAGCATCTATTGTTCAATTTGACTCTTATCCTAGGAATTTAAGCTTGCAAAAATTTCACACACAAAATGCTGACTTCTTTGCTACTATGGATTAAAACAGGAGTTGGCAACTGAAGAGTAATAATTGGTAACTGTTCATAACTTCATAAATGAAAATATTTGAAGTTTAAAAAAGATATTTATTCTTCTCTTCCTGCCGGGGACATGTATCTTCTGCAAAGTTACGTACCCTTGTGATAAGAATGACGTTAGAAATGATGTCTCCAAATAAAACCAGCAGCAAAGTAAATTTGCTAATTTCAGGTATGCAAAATGCTCAGGAGTCCTGAGGCATTGTGACAAATTACTTTTCTGGGTAATTGGGAAATAACTTCCTATTGAAATTTCTGTCTAACATTCATTTTTATTTTAGTATTCTAATTTGCCCCAAATGTTAATGAGTTGGCCTTTGATTCCATCAATTACCTTGTCTTTGGTCAACACATTATTATAAACAATCTTTGTTGCATAGTTGCAGGAAATGGAATTTTGGCTGAAAGATTGTATACTGACTGCAGATCAGCTTGCAAGAAGTTTAAGTGGTTCTTTAAACATACTAAGTATTTGTGTTGCGATTTCAGATTATGAAGGAAAGAAATAACATTTACCGAGTAACCATGCAGACTGCATACTGTAGGTATCCTACTGCAAGGGATTTCATCCTTGCACATCCTGAGGGATAGCAACCATCAGTTCCACTCTTGAGGAATCTGAGTTGGAATTTGACATTCCCCCTCTATCAGATCTTACCCTGAAGTCCATGCTCTTTTAATATTCTACAGGGCAAACCTGTTTCAACTTGTTCTGTTCAAAACAGGTTGCAGGGGGCCTGGGTGGCTCAGTGGGGAGCCTGGGTGGCTCAGTCATTAAGCATCTGCCTTCGGCTCAGGGCTGATCCCAGCACTCTGGGATCAAGCCCCCATCAGGCTCCGCCCCTGGGAGCCTGCTTCTTCCCCTCCCACTCCCCTTGCTTTTGTTCCCTCTCTCGCTGGCGTTCTCTCTCTGTCAAATAATAAAATCTTAAAAAACAAAACAAAGCAAAAAGAAACAGGTTGCAAAAGTCTATAAAGGGGAAAAAAATTCATGACTTCTCTAAGAAAAATCTCTTAAGTTGTAGAAGTTTACAATGTTGTAGGACCTAGTTTCAGTTTTAAGATCTTTTATTGTGCATTCAAAATGTAACTAAGATGTCTAAAACTTAAAGAGTGCAAAACCAAATTCTCTGTCTTCCCTCATTAAATCTACTTTTACTCTTTTAGCCAGAGCCTGATTATGGGGGGGGCGGGGGAGGGGGCGGAGTGGGTGGTGGTGGTAAAGGGGAGGGACAAACATACTAACTTGTGTTGTGTCTGCTCAGTGCCAGCCGTTTCATATCATACTAACCCCAAAAGGTAGATATCAAAACTTTTACTTTACAGATGGGAATAGTAAGGCTAATGTCTTGTGATGTCACATCCTAACTGTCTGATGCCAAAGGTTATCTTTTGATTACGATGAAGTTTCCCCCCACCATCCACCATATAAACTAGAAACTTATAAGTCAACATAAACTTTTTCTTCTTCCTTCTCACATCTACTTTTTCACTTAATCCCATTAATTCTACCTATCAAACAAATTGTTTTGTCCCCATTGCTATTACCTTGGTTTGGGTCTTAACCTAAATTCCTTACCTGGTCTCTAGCAAAATCTTCCTAACTCAACTCTTGGGAGCCTGTTTTTCCCCCACACCCACATACGTATTTACTCAATACACTAAATTGTACTTTGACAAACTTCTGTAAACTTCAGATTGATCATATCCCTTGCTCAAAATCTTTCAATGGTGCACCATTCTCTGCTATATAAGGTCCAAACTCCTTATAGCAGAAAAGGCTTTTCATTATCTTGTCTCTACAACCTTTTCAGTTATCTCCAACCCCTCCCTCATACAACGCCACCAAAGCCCTTCCAGCTCCCAATTCAACTACAAGTTTCTTGAGCTTCGACTGTGTGCCAGGCACTGTATTAGCCATGGGGACATAGCAATGAACAAGACAGAAATAGTCCTTGACGTCATAGAACTAAGAGTCTGAAACAGACTTTAAAGTAGCAGGTATCAGGGTAAATACTATAAAACAGTAAGTACAAGAGCACATAGCAACAAATCACATGAAGGAAAGTGTGTTTAACCTGAGATGTAGAGAACAGCATAAGTTAGTCCAGCAAAGATGAGAGGGGAAAACCCATGGAGATAAGCAGCACTTCTGTGCACACACAATGCCTTTGACGTAGCTCCATGCAAGCTGCTACGTTGCGTTGGACTGGGCATCTCTGCCATCTGCACTACACTGAACACCTCATGAGCACAGGGTCAGGGCGCTAGTCACAGTTTATAACCTAGTCAGCTGCTGTGCCTGGCAGGCCTGAACGCTCAAAGATTTGTTGGTGATGAGGGTGATGACATCAGGCATCTTGTATGCGATGCTACTGTGACATGTTCGTAAATTACAGATAAACTGTATATCACTCATCCAAAACAGATAATATACTCATTTTTATAGATACAGAAACTGAGTTAAACTCATCTCCAAAATTCGACACTAGCCAATGAGATGGAGTCAGATTCAAGCCCAGGTCTATTTGATTTCATAGCCTTTCTATTCCACTGCAGCACAATGCAGCTGATACTTAGAGGACATACTGTGACTATAATCAAGCTTTGCTGGGTGTTAAATGCCAGGAAAGAAAGTTTTCCTTATTATTGTTAATAATTTGGCCCTCCACACCACCTGGGAGTTTCATGAGTGTCAGCCTATTCCCAAATGTATTTTCATCTCTCGTACACAGAAAAAGTCCAGTTTCTCGTATGAGACTGAGGATCAGATGACCATAAGTAAACCAACTCTTTGCCAACTAGCAGCTTTCCCTACCAAAAACTCTTCTTTAACTATCAAATCTCCTGTCAAATTTCACCTGGCATTAAATGTTACAGAGAAAGAGTTGAGGACAGTAAGTCTTTTTTCTTGAGGGAGGGGCAAGTTTAACAAAAGGCCACTGCACTGGATCCCTGATAATCTGGAGAGGAGCAGTCAGGAGAGTGGTAAGGGTGTGAGCCAGACTGCAAAGGGCTAAGGAGTGAGAAGATGGTGAGCAAATTGAAGTAGCAGGTAATGTATGTGGCAATATTAGGAGGAGCTAACAAAGAAGGTATTTGTCAGGTCTGGAGACACCCAAATGTGTTGTAGAGCAGAGGAAAGGAGCTAGCAGAGGGCAAATTCAAGATGCAATTCAGGGGTGGGTGGGTGTGGGCTCAAAGGACCGGGAGGGATTAGCTTTGGCATGATGAATGACACCTATCATCAACAGACGAGACAAAAGGAAGAAAGGGAAGAATTACCATAGAAAGCCTTTGAGATCAGAGGGAACTGGAATCCCCAGTATTAAAACAAAATTCCAGTTTTCCTTAATTTCTTTACAGAAGGTTGCATGAGACACTTCAGTAGCTGTAAATTTTCAAGCCCCGAGAAGTGTGTTTTGGGGAATGTTTGGGTGTAAGTTTGAACAAGAGCTAAAGTAGTAAATTTTAAGAAGCTGCCTGTGGCAATGGCTAGCAGGCTAGAATATAACCATGAAATGTGGAAAAAACAGGAACTGGGTATCCTGGGATTAGCGGCCTGTGAAAGGAAAGAGGAGTAAAGTGGAGGATAAGTAAAGTACATAATCATTTTGTTCTTATATTCATTGGGCCTAGGCTGTGTAAATACAGAAAATTTTCTTCCTTCATTCAGTACATTGCTGTGAGAAGGCCAAAATAAAAACAGTTTGGAGGGATGTCTGGGTGGCTCAGTTGGTTAAGCGTCTGCCTTTGCCTCAGGTCATGATCCCAGAGTCCTGGGATCGAGTCCTGCATCAGGCTCCTTGCTCAGTGGGGAGCCTGCTTTTCCCTCTGCCTGACTCTCTCTCTCTCTCTCCCTCTCTCTGACAAATAAATAAAAATATTTTTTAAGAAGTTTGGAAACTATAAAGAACCTTGTGTTGTTGTTAAATAGATGGGTAGGTAGGTGGACGGGTGCATGGGTGGAGAGATAATTGGAAGGATAGAGAGATAGAAAAGTAAATACAATACCTAGATAGAGAATAAAGAATAGAAAGACATCATACTAAAATATTTCAAATATGTCTCCTGACTGGAAGACTCTCAGTACTACATCATTAGGCAGATGAGGAGAGGCAAGCGATGTTTCCTTTGACTTTTCAGATTTGGCCAAGATCAGGAAAGCGGGTTAGAGAATGGCAAGAAGTTTTATCCAAAATGTGTTCATTTAGTAAGAGCTAAGAGTTACAGGTGACAAACATTTTTTACAGTGTAGGCAGTGGGAAGATGTTGGATATTGGTTTGTTATAATTTCAAACCCACTTGTTTATAACTTAAGTAGAGTTGTTTTGATCTAAGGGTAAATTTGTCAGGATGTTGTAATCGACATCTGTTGTCCATAAGCACTCAGTAGCTCAACTGCTGACAGGTGCCTCTGGGGACTTATGATAAGAACACATGGAAGAGCAGCTATGACATAATGGACATTTAACGTTTAAGTGATAAGAATCTGTGAAGACTTACTGAGAGTGTTTGGTCTGGGCAAGGCTACTGTTCGTTGATCAAAATAGCTCTCCAAAAATCCTGAGGCACTCACTCCAGCCATGGCGTAGCCAGGCCACTCTTGGTCAGCAGTGGTGTTAAACAGTGCATCAGTTTTGGGAAGAGAAGGAACTTCTGTTCCTGCCTTGGTGAGGCTACTCCTCATAGGCAGTGTCACAAGCCGCATAATGTCCCTGGAGTAATACCTTCCGAGCAGCCCACCTTGCCTGCTAATACCAGTGCTGTCTCCAGCTAGCTACTTGCCCCACTAGTGAGGGACCTATGCCGGCAGCTGATATCCGGCTTTTACTTGGAAGGACAGACTACCGAGAACCAACCTGTAGAAATATACAACTCAATTAAATTTAGACTTTATTTCTTTCATCTCCTCTTTGCCTGGAACAATAGTATAATTAATCTATCACTGGTTTGAAGTAGGTTAGCTCTTTAATGGCTTATTAAGAGACATTATCCTATACACTACTGGCTTGTGAAATATTATTATTTCAAATTATAATTCCTGCAGTGAACCAGTGTTAAATAAATTATTGGCAAAGACAATCTCAATCTCTAAGTATCTGCCTTGAAAAAAATAAGAAAAGAACCAAAGACTTTTTTTTGGCTCAGATAGCCTTGGCCCTTATGAAGCCATGGAAAAGAAAACAGGTACAAAAATCATGAGCAACAAAGATGAGAGGATGTAAAGACTTCTTGTGAAGCAAAATCAACAATCAAAATTTAGGAGCAGACATTAAGCTGAAATCAGAGAGATGACACTAAGTGAACCTGAGTTTTAGAGTTTTGAATTCTTGCTCCACATATTGTAAACTTGTTTGTAATGAATTTATAGATAATAATTACATATTTGTCTGGCTTAGTTTTGCTTTTTAAATTTGTATTTCTATTTTGATGGAGAATTGATATATGTTTTCTAGGAAATTTATATTTTAGTGTGAACACCTCAAGTATTGGTCATCTATTAGCCCCAGTAGGAGAATTTCACTTCCAGGAGAACAGAATTATTCTTGTTTAGGATAATTAGAAAAAAAGAGAAGGCACAGGCTTCCTGTTACAGAATAAATAAGTCACAGGGATAAAAGGTATAACATAGGAAATATAGTCAATGGTATTGTAATAGTGTTGTCTGATGACAGGGTAGCTACACTTGTGGAGAGCACAGCATAATGTAGAGTTGTTGAATCCCTATGTTGTTCATCTGAAACTAATGTAACATTGCATGTCAACTATACTTGTTAAAAATTAAGTTGAAAGAAAAGGGGGGAACGCTTGGGTAGCTCAGTAAGTTAAGCCTCCGACTCTTGATCTCAACTCAGGTCTTGGTCTCAGGGTTATGAGTTTAAGCCCCATGTTTTAAAAAAAGGGGGGGGAGAGGTGGGACTCTGGGGGGAAAACTGTGAGATAAAATCACTGATGGAGAAGGAAAAGATATAAATATGTTTAGTAAACTCTACACCCAATGTAGGACTCAATCTCACAACCCCGAGATCAAGAGTCACATGCTCTCCGAAGTCAGCCAGGTACCTTGGAAAAGATATTTTTATAATAAAGCTGTACAAAATATCTATATGCCTATAATTCCCAAATTTACAGTGACAACTTACCTTATACCTCAGTTTGGGGCTACAGCCTCTCTTGGCTGCCTTACACACTAATCCAAGATAGAACTCCTTGGAACTGATCTAGTCTTCCAAACCTACTCCTGTAGCTGCCCCCATCCCTATTAATGTCAACTTTATTCTTCTAATTGTTCACGCCAAAAACTGTGAAGCCATCCTTGACTTCACAGTCCTCAACTGATCGATCAATAAGTCTGTCCTGTCTTTTCAAAATATATATCCAAAATCTGACTCTAACCCAACAGCCTTTTCACTGGTCTCCCTGTTTCCATCCATGCCCTTCTTTGGCCTACTCTGAAGACAACAGCTAGAGTAATACTTTTGGAGCCTAAGTCATACCATGTCACTTGTCTCATAACTTTCCCATAGTTTCCCATTTTCCTCAGATAAGCCTTGCCATGGTCTACAAGCATTTACACTTGTTCCCTCTGCCTGGGATGTTCTTTGCCCCAGACTCCCCATATACACATGCTCCTCCCTTATTTTCCTTAAGCTTTTGCTTGAATGTCACCTTCTCAGTGAGGTCTTCCCGAGTTATATCATCTATATTGCAAACGTAGCCCCATTTTCCATTTCTTGGCATCCCCTGCCCCCTTTACTGATTTATGTTTCTCCGTAGCATTAGCCATTATCTAAAATTTATATTTTATTTATTTATCTTATTATTGTTTGCCTACTCCCACTAAAATTGTAAGCTATGTAAGAACTGAAACTTTTCTGTTTTGTTCACGGCTATACCCTCAGTCCATTGAACAATGCCTAGACAGTAAACAGTAAGTACTTAGCAGGTGTTTGTGGGAAGAAGGAAAAGAACAAAAGAATGAACCAACCAAAAGCTTATAAATGTCCAACTCTGTCTGTGGAGTGGTAAATATAAAACAATTGTTGAAAGTGAACTCAATAATTCTGAACAATATATTCAGAAAAGCATCATACATTAAAAGAAATACAAGACCCAAGCAAAAAGAGTGCTTAGTATGCATATCTGTAAACACACACACATATAAACATGCACGTGTATACAGAATGAATTTACAAGTCTTCTACGGAAACTGCAAAGAAACAATTTTCTATAGAGCAAGAGACAGTCACTGGAAACCAATGATAACAATTTCAGTATTACTAGTTGAACAAAGTATATAAAATGTCACTGAGATTGCCTTTAATTGAAGGTGTTGTCTCTAGTGTTTTAGCTTCGTAAATGGTAAATACATTTCCATTTAGTGGGCTTTTACTGTTGGTTCCCCAATCATATTTTTCCCCTCGAGTCCCAAATTTCTTAATTTCAAATTTTCTTACAATAGTAATTATCAGGAACTAAACCCCTAAGCTTTAAGGGACTTCTGTATTCCTTTCTAAGCCTTAAGATAAATGACATCTGAATTTATTCTCACTTATTCTTTAAACAAACACCTGAATGAGCATCTCCAATGTTGGAGCTCATGACTGTTCATTTGTACCACTTGTACTGAAAGTTGTTGCTAGGCAAGATTTCATTTCTCCTCAATCCCATGAGATAGCAGATGGATGTCACTAATATTTCCTTTTACCAAGTGAACTTTAAATTAGATAAATAATAGCCATGAAAACAAATGTAAGGAAATAGCAAAATAAATTCAAAGAAAGAAACAGGAGAGGGGGCGCTTGAGTGGCTCAGTCATGTGGGCACCTGACTCTTGATCTCAGGGTCCTGGGATCGAGCCCAGCCTCAGGCTCTGCTCAGTGCAGAGTCCGGTTGTCCTCCCTCTCTGTCCCCTCCCCCGCTCCTGCGTGCTCTCTCTCTCAAATAAATAAGTAAATAAATAAAAAAATTTTTAAATGATAAAAAAGAAAGAAACAGGAGGGAATTAATAAAGAGAAGGGACAATTTATAAAATAAAAAATAAATATACCATAGAAAAGATCAACAAACAAGAATTGGTTGTATGAAAAAGTTAGTAAAATTGATACGTTGCAGCTGATATTGATCAAGAAAGAGAAAAGGCACAAATAATCAATATGAGGAATGACAATGGAGACAACACTACATATTCTTCAGATAATTAACAGAGAATGAGAATATTATGAACTACTTTCTGCCTACATATTTGATGGTTTAAATTAAATGGATACATTCCTGGAAAAGTTTAACTCAAGAAGAAACAGAAAACGTGAATAGTGACAAATCCATAAATTGAATTAATAGGTCTTGATCTCAGACCTCAAAAAATCTTCCAATAAAGAAAATGCTATACCCTTCTGGCTCCTGCAGCAAATTCCACCAGACATAAAATTAAGATATAAATTACACATTTACACAAGCCTTCAGAGCATAGAAAAAGAGGCACAGCCCCTGCTCCCATGAAACCAGTTTAACCTACATTTCAAAACTTCACAAGGACCATAGATGAGAAAGGTAAATCATAGGCCAATATCACTCATGAACATCAATACAAAAATTCTTAAATTATTTGTAAGCAAAATCTAACAATATTTTATTTATATCAGTATGCAAGCTTCACATTTGATCCAGGTAATTCTTAACAAATCAGAGTTAGGAGGAAACTCCTTTATCTGATAAGGGCTATCTATAAAAATCCTAGAGCAAATACCGTATTTAATGGTAAAATATTAAGAGCTCTCCCTTTGAGTATGAGAACTAGATGAGGATGCTCCCACACTAGGACCTTGTCATGGAGGTCTTAGACATCACAGCAAGAAAAAGAAAAGTTGTAATTTTGGAAAGGGAGAAATAAAGCTCATTATTTGTGGATAATATGATTATGTAAGTAGAAATTTTTTTAATCTACAGTTGAATTATTAGAATTAACATGAATTTGAAATTTCTAGATGTAAAATCAATATACCAAAATCAACTGAGTGACATTAATGAAGATTTAAATATTTGGAGGAATATGCCATAGTCATGAGTTGGAGAACTCAGTAATATTCTCAATTATCCTTACATTTACTTACAGATTTAATAATGTCTCAGTTCAAATCTCAACAGGTTATTCTGGAATAATTCAAGATGATCATAATATTCACATGGAAATTCAAAGGGATACAAAAATCTAAGATACTTTTTTTTTTTGAGAGGGAGAGAGAGAGAGAGCATGAACCAGGGGGAGGGGCAGAGGGAGAGAGAAAAGCAGGATTCCCGTTGAGCAGAGAGCCCAATGTGGGCCTCAATCCCAGGACTCCAAGATCATGACCTGAGCCGAAGGTAGACACTTAACTGACTGAGCCACCCAGGAGCCCCTCAAGATCCTTTTGAAAAAGATTTCTTGAGAAGTCTTGTTGTACCAGACACTATGTGGGGCGCCAGGTGGCTTAGTCGGTTAAGTATCTGCCCTCAGCTCTGGTCATGACCCCCACGACCTGGGATCAAGCTCCACATAGGGATCCCTGCTCATCTCCCTGCTCAGCGGGGAGTATCCATCTTCCTTTCCCTCTGCCCCTCTCCCCTTGTGCTCTCTCTCTCTCTCTGCTAAATAAAACACAACTATGTGAATCAAGATGTTGTGGAACTGGTGTAAAGTTAAATAGACCCTTGAAACAAATTAGAAAGCCCCAAAATAAACCCTTAAAGGGGTGCCTGGCTGGCTCAGGCAGTAGAGCTTGAGACTCTTGATCTCGGGGTTGTTAAATTTGAGCCTCACATTGGGTGCAGAGATTACTTAAAAGAATAAAATCTTTTTTTTTTTTTTTTTAAGAACTAAACCCTTACATATATGGCCACAATATATGACAGAGGCGGCAAAGCAGAGCAGTGCAGAGAGGACAAATTTTTCAGTTAATGATTCTGGAACAACTGGGTACCCATAAAGGAAAAATTGAAGTTAAACCCCTATCTCATACAATATGCATATAATAATTATGAATGGATTAAACAAATAAATGTAAAAGACAAGGTTACAAAAATGTTATAAGACAGCATAGGAGAATATATTTACGACCTCAAGATAAAGGATTTCTTAATCAAGACACTTAAAAAATACTAACCACAGAGGGCAAGATCATAAATTCTACTATATTAAAACTGTATTTACCAAAGAACGCAGTTTTTGTCATTAAATGGGTAAGGATAATTGCAACACATAAAATTAATGAAGACCTAGTAACCAGAATATATAAAGAAATCCTACACACCACAGAAAAAAGATATCCAAGAGAAAAATTGGGAGAGGGACCTCATATAAGAAGAAATCCAAATGACCAATAAACACATGATACTATAAGCAATCTCAGTTAAGGGACTGAATATTCTATACCACAGTGAGAAACTACTATACTCCTTTTAGTCTGGCAGGGTAAAAATTCTGATCATACCAAGTAATGGCAAGGATATGGAGCATAGGGGCTCTCATACACTGCTGATAGCATGTAAACTGGTCAACCATTTTGGAAGTAGTTTGGCATTATCTCAAAGTGGAGATAGGTATAGTCTTTGGCCCAGCAGCTCCACTCCCAAGTATATACCCTGCAGAAATGCAGAATATACATAGTGAGATGCATGTTCAAGCTGTTTGTAATTGCCAAAACTGGAAACTATATAAGTTAAGGGGAAGCTGGCTGCTGTTGGCAATAGTCCATAAAATCTCAGAGGTTTAAAACAATAAAAGTTTATTTCTTACTCCCATAATAGCCCAGTGTGGATGCTCCTAAACAGGGGGCTCTCCTGGGAAGCTCTCATCCTAATGGTAGTTCAGTAACCTAGGGTTTCTCTAACTTGTGGCTTGCATACATGGCTTCCAAGGTCACCCAGGGGTCATCTCCAGTCTAAATGAAAAGATCACGGAGATCATAGATGAGAGATTCCTATGGTCCAGGCTAGAACCCATGTCCATATCTTACTGGAAGGGAGGCTGGGAAATGTAGTTCAGATGTCCCCAGGAGGAAGAAGAACCCAGGAAAAAAGAGGTGTTGATTTGCTATTAACCTCTACCACAAACCAAACTATCTATAAACAGAAGAATAGATAAATTGTGATACATTCATTCAATGGGCTGTGCTCTGGCAATGTAGAGCCACACACAACACTGTGAATGAATCTAACAAAAATAATGGGGAACAAAAGAACGCAGGCCCAAAAGATACGTAGAAAGTGATTTCATTTCTATCTCTATCTATATAAATACATACAGGTCAAAAGCAGACAAACCTAAAGTATGTTATTTAGATGATGTACCTGGGTAATAAAATTAAACAGAAAAGCAAGAGAATTGTTACAATAAAAGTTGGGATAGAACCTCTGGGGGAAGAAGGGATTTACAGTTGGGAAGGATATACCAAGAGGCCGGCAGTGTTCTATTTCTTAACATGAATAGTGGTTATACCCATGTTCATCCACTTTTCCTCCCATGTATCACATTTTACATCAACACACAAAAGTGCAAAAAGCCAAATGTGTTTTCCACCTTAACGTAAAAGAAATTTGGTGCAGAGAAAAGCAGTTTCCCTGCGGCTGGAGCACCATAGCCCTCTAGCAAACCAAGCTTCACTGTTTTCCCTACAAGAAAGTGAGCACCTTCCAGGCCTAATTTTCTCTGATTTACCATTTTGAAGGGGAAAAAAAATTTGTACTACCATTTGACATAATTGCCAAACACCCAATTTTCTCCCTGTAGGTCACTCCGTAAATGTTATTATCTGCTGTTGTCCTCCATAATTACTACCCCTTTCCTGAGTTGATGAACAGTTTCTGCTAGCGCCTAGTTCTGCAGTTAACAAAATGCCATTTTGCTACCAGCGTTACTACTCTTCTCATGATCTCTCTATCTTTGTTTCCTATAGTAACTTGTAAATTCCAGTGACTCATATCTCTCTTGTTCCAGACACTTAACTTTCAAATCTGTATTTTCCACCCTCCAGTGCACAATTTGTTTTATATTCTGTTGCATCTCCCTTTCATCATCCTTGAATTCTACGCTGGGAAAAGCCTTCGTCCTGTTACCCAGCCTGAACACCTTTGTTTTTCCATTTCACAGACTCAGGAATCCATTCTCGGGTAGCAACTCAAACACTCAGCTTTTGAAGGTAGATAATTTGAAGTATTCCCATGTCCTCCTGCATAAAAGGCATTTGTACTGGTGTCCTTCAGCAGAAACTTCTCTCTGCCTCCTACTGAGATATCCAAAGGGCTGGTTGGCTTCCAGCCCTGGGTTCCAGAGATGGTGGCATTTTAGTGGCAAGATTCCCACTACCTCTGAAATGGATTGGAATGAAATATTTGATATAAATGGGAATAATACAGGGAGAGCAGAGTTGCTCCCTCCTGAAAAAGTCTCAGCTGAATTTCTAGCTTACCTATCAGACCCAAGGTTCAACCAAGTGGTAGAAAGGCAGAGCTTAGAAGGTCTTTTTGCGCTCTCTCTCTCTCTTATTTATAGTAGCAACTGTTTTTCTCTTTAACTCACTCTTCAGAAGGAATAGTATTTGTGACAGTAGCTGGGGGGGGGCATTTGGGGGGATATTTCTTTTCTGTTTTCCCTCCCTGAGTCAAATTAAGGAGACCTGAAAGCTGGTTTTCAGGCTATTAAGAGTTTAAAGCTGGCTGTATTGGTACAACTTACAGACACACCCTCTGAATCAATGAATTCTTCAGAGATAAAGAGTGAGCTATAGAGCTAATATTTATAAACCTAATAAGTAAATAAATGTGCAGGCCCAAAAGTTGTGAATCAATCATATAGGAGCCATCAGATCTGATATATAATTTATCATTTTCCAATGATTTAACATATGATTTGGCTATCGTTCATTTCAGTGGGTTTCACCTTCAGATTCAAGTTTCCCATTCAGACAGAAGTTGTAAGGGCATTTTGGGAGGAGAATCATATTGCATCTAAGTGTGATTTTATGCAGGGCTTCCCTGCTGCACCCCCCTCTCTTCTATTATAAACTACCTGAGATAAGCCTATGGTAAAGAATCTGTGTCTATTTTGATTTTAAAGTAAAAATCTTTTTTTTTTTTTTATGGCACTTACTACTTTAAAAAACAGACTGGCAAAAATCCAATCAATCTAAAATGATTCAGTTTATCACTTTGGGCATTTCAAAAGAGAATGTAAAATGTCAGAGCTGGCTGTGATGAAAGAAAAAAAAAAAGCCAGATTTGAAACTGTGCCAACTAAAAAAAGGAAGCATAGTATTTTCTTGTACCTACAGATCTCAACCATTAAAATGACATGATTTTAATACTTATCATGTCTGCATCTTTGCTTATATCATGACCTACTTGAAAAAACAACTTATTTTTACATAGACCTACATAATAGAAGTATTTCGCATGGAAAAACAAAATTCTCCAACTAATGGAATACATTGATCATATAAAGTTTCATCAAACCTATCACCTGGCATGTAACAGCGCTGAGTCCTCAGTGATTGCTTGGAGGCAAAGTAATTAAAAGAGAATCGCCTAAGTAAAATTCAAAATACTCATGTAGAAGGTGGGTTGCTATTTTTATTTTAAACTTCCACCAACCTGAACTTTCTTTAAAAAAGTGTTTTCTTTATAAAGAAGGATAAGTAAGATTATTTAAATGATGTTTCAGAACTCAGCTACTCAGGAAATGATAAATTAAGGCTATTACCTCCCAGATTCTCAAATTAGACATGCACACATACACAACATGTAACTGATATGCTGGCAATCTTCACCTTAAATTGTCTAGATTTTCCTGGTTAATCTTACATGTTGACTAATAATATAAAGTGCGATCTCTTACTTTGTACTAATGGTTGATTCCTTGCACACATAATACTTTTTAGAAAGTCTTACTATTTATAGGGAAAATGGTTGAAGGAAGAACATTCACTTTTTTCCCTATGTTGGATATACCCTCCTCTCCTATAAGTGTCCTCTTTAAAAATAAAAACCAAAACCCTAACGGTGTCTTAAAGTACAATAAATCATAAAATAAAATTAAATATCAGTAGGGTATTTGCGGGTTGGGGAAGGGAATGTGTGTAGGGATGGGAAGTGAGGGAAAGGAGTTTAGCTGCTGGTCTTCCTTCAAAGAAATATAGCAGCTTAGTGTGTTTTCATGCTTCCTCAGAGCCCCCAGCTTCTGCTCATCTGCAATCCCAGAACACAGATTCTCCTCCTTGATCCCAACCCTGTCCGGTGCACTTCTATTCTGTGTGTCAACGCAACCAGCCTGGGGTTGTGCCCTAAATACTGGAAAGCCACAAATCACTGGTTCAAATAGACCCGCTTCTTCAAAGGACAGAGTAGGGAGTGGTGAGGGAAGAGGGAGGAGAGATGCTTAAAGTGATTTACCACCCCCCTAGGAGAGGGGTTTTGGCACCTGGGCCATTGTGCTCTGGACAAGGATCTGGCAAGTAACAAGAGACATTGAAATGTACGAGGGGCCGATTAGGATGGTTCAATCTTCCCTGGATTAGTCAGGCATTTGATATAAATAAGTAAACACCAAAATCACCTCTACCGCAGCCCAAACATCTCTTTCTCTTTTCACTCTCTCTCTCTTTTTTTTCCCCAAAGAGTGAAAGGGACTAGAGATTAGAAAAAGAGGTCTTGTGTATTCAAAGTGTTAATTCAGAACTTCTTTCTCTAATGCACTCATGAAACATTTTAATTGTCTGACTTTGCATTCAAAAGCCTTGTTTGCCACTCCTAATTGCAGACTGCTTTGAACAAATAATTGAAATGCATGACTTGTGGGGCCTGCTTAAACAATTATAATGTGCTTTGCCGCTAGGTGCTGGTCCCCCTCCCACCTCTGTCCCTTTTTGCATAATGACAAGCAGCCAGCTTGATATTTGCAGCCAAGTTAAAACCTTGCTAATTTGCTGCACTGCAATCTGGGTCTGTGGCAGTGTCCGTACCTGCATTAGTGCTTGCAACAGCAAAAAAGGCTCTAATAGTTCAACTGAATGTTAAGAAGACCTTTTCATTTTCTGCTGAGAGAATCCCACTGGGGTTTTGTTTTCAAAATACAAATCTTTCATGTGCCTGTTAGTTTTGCATCTACACACAATTTATGGAGCTATTTCCCTGAAAATTTTCCCCAACCTGATTTTACAGTCTTCAACAAATAGGTTCCTTCCTTTCAGGGGGCTCAGTTTTAGAAATGAAAAAAAAAAAAAAAAGTCCATTTCCTAGTAATGCCCCAAGACTGGCCACAGCCAGCCGCTGAAGACCACACACACAGTTGCTACTTTCTGAAAAGGGGCTGTGACTCTTACTTTTTGAATCTAGAACACGGTGCCAGATGTGCATCCTTCTAGGCTCATTGTCAGGACTCAGAGCCTTAAAGGAATGAAGGTTGTGTTCACTCATGATTTGAACATTAATATTTTTTATTTTTTTAAGTTGTGGCAAAATACAGATAAAATTTACCATTTCAACTATCTTAAGTATCCAGTTCAGTGGCATTAAGTACATTCACATTGTCCTGAGACCATCACCACCATCCATCCACAGAACTCTTTTCATCTTGTAAAACTGAAACTCTGTCCCCGTTAAAGAGTAACTACTCATCCCTTTCTCTTCAGTCCCTGACAGCTACCTTTCTACTGTCTCTATGAATTTGATTACTCTTGTTTGAGCCTTTTTTTAAAATCCAACCTTATATATTTTAAGATCACTCTTTAAGAATAAGCTATTCCTGGGGCTCCTGGCTGGCTCAGTCAGTGAAGCATGCAACTCTTGATCTCTGGGTTGTGAGTTCGAGCCCCATGTCGGGTAGAGATTACTTAAAAATAAAAAATCTTTTTTTAAAAAAAGGAATAAGCTTTATTGGAATCATCTGGCTCAGTAATTAGCAATTCTCACATTACCTTATTTCTGTTTAGCGTGTTGGATGGAAGGAACACTTAGCAGACTGAAAAAAGTAAACTAAAAAGTGTCACTATTTTAAGATCTCAACTCTGCCTGCTAAAAATAGCACTAAAGATATCTTCCTTGTTCCTAGGTGTCTCCCAGATGCAGTCAGTGGTCTTGGCAGGTGGTTACAGTCAGAAAAGGGAACCTCCAGAGGTCCAGGCACTGTGTGTCCAGGCACTGTGTTTTATATTAGTTCTAAGTGCTCATGATGACCCATGAGATAGGAATTGTCTTTTTTACAGTTGGGAAGATGGAGCTCAGGAAAGCTGGGTAAGTGGCTCTAAGTCACACAGTGACTCTGTGGGGAAACTGGGATTCGAGCCAGGTCAGTGGCACTCAAAGCTCTTTTCAAGTCACTGAGCAACACAGCAGGAAGGATCCATAGGAAGTGGTGCTTCAAAGACACTGGCTGTTTGGTAGGGGGAGTGGGGATTAACACAGTTTGTCCCAGGACACAGGTGTAACACGTGTGCGGGGCTAAGGGAGGGGAATTCCCCATCATTGTTATGAATATCCCGCATCCTGCCTGAAGTAGGTTGCACCCAGCAGGTGGTATTAGAACCCTCTTTGAGGATCTCCGAACTAGTGTGTCTTGGTCTTAATCTCCAGAGAAGAGCCCAAAGATTCTCTTCATAACCCACTTTTGAGCTTAAAACGCTATTCATCTCAGAAACAATAGCAAGCGGTTATTGAGTGATTACCATGCACCAAGCTTTGTGTATGTCTTTTGCAAACTCAGGCAGCCCTGCCCTCAAGTTCACACATTTAACACTACGCGAGACAAGATCTTCTAACGTAAAATACAAGTAAAGTGGCAGAGCCCCATTCAACCCCAAACCTTCTTTGGAGAGCCTGTGCATGTAACCACTGGACTATACTGCCCCAAGTAAAATGCTCTTCTCTATGATGGGTGGACCAAGCCATCTGAAGTATGTATTTAGGTCTTCCAAATTATATATAGCAAATGACTGAAAGCATCAGCTTTGCTTTTCTAGGCAGGTAAAGTCCCTCTAGATATCTACTACAGAGGTGACTCCAGGATTAAAAAAAAAAAAAAAAGATATGAACAGCCTCAATCAAGGATGGAGAAACTTGTTTTAGTCATCTTGTTGGCTAAAACACCACATCCAATGTTCTTCTGCTCCCTAGAAGCCCAAATTAAAATTCGAAATCTTTGCTATGGAAATTAAATGATGCAGACATCTGTCACAGACTTCTCCAGAAAATATTCATTCATTCACAGAAGGGTAGTTAAGAGCTCTGACTTTGGAAACTCAGGTTCAAATTCTATGTCTGTCATTTATTGGCTGTGTGATCTTGGGCAAGTTACTTACTTAACTTTCCTGTTCTTCAGTTTTGTCATTTGTAAAATGGGAATAACAAAAGCACCTATATCAAAGAAATAGTTGAAAGGGCTAGCTAAGCACTGAATAAATGGTACCTACTATTATTATTTTAAGTTGAGAGGTAATTTGGCTTTCGAAATAATTTTGTCAAAAACATTTCACCCAAATTTAACCAAGCTTTTGCTCCTACTTGTAGGTTTTAGAACATACAAGGGATAGAAGAACAAGATAAATGATACTACAAGGGAAAAATAGCAGACACTTCCAGAATTGTGATACATTCTATAGGACAATTGGTCAGAAGCCCCCTACTGATTATTAACTAACAATGAGTCTTCCAATTAGTCTAACACTTCCATGTCTGCCCTATGGCCACTAGTCAACATCACAAGGCTAGGCATTGCAGGCCTCAGGCCCATATTGTCACTGGAGAACCAGTACCATGTCCAGTGCAGATAGCTAGTTGTTTTGCCTTCGCCATACAACTAATAAGTACTGAAGGAAGATTAAAGCATCCTTTCCCCAACACCTGTTTTTCTCAACTCCCCTTGCCCTCCACCCCACCCAAACTACTACACCTCAAATGCTGAGATCATTTTGATCTGGCTTTTGTAACTGCAGTTAGCAGAACAGCTGAAACAGAACAAACACAGAAAAACTGAAACCTACCCCACATCTCGGTTCTGATTTACCTTTTTGTACATTTGAGTCATTGGCTACCATCTGCTGAACTAGCTACCTGACTGCATCCTCAGGGGCCACAACTGACTCAATCCGCCCCATTTGCTTGGTGAAAGAGGGCACATTCAAAGGTAAACCAGCTCACTCTGCAGTTTGTTCTTGATTATTCACTAAGACTTTCAGGACGTACCTATGAAGTGTTAATGGAAGAACCCAGGTCTGTGAACGTGACCTTCTTTGCCCAACATCTAGCCCAAACCGGATACAGGCAAGTTCTTAGATATGTTTTCTGCAGAGGATCTCTTTTCATCATTCATCTTCAAATACTGACCTGACTTGAAGGGGCGCCCACAAAGCTGTGACAACTTAAGCATCAAAATGAACAGCAGACTGTAATGGAATGAAGCACCTTGAATATCTAAATATCCATGAACCCATCATGATGTTCAAAAAAGAGCAAGCAAGCAAACAAATAAATCTTCACTTATTATCAGTGGAGTTGGTCAATATACCAACTCCTTACTCTGAAAATTAGTAAAGAATTGGGGCACCTGGGTGGCTCAGTCATTTAAGCATCAGATTCTCGATTTTGGCTAGGGTTGGGATCTCAGGGTCGTGAGATCAAGTCCCACATCGGGTCCTGTGTTGGGTGTGGAGCCTGCTTGGAATTCTCTCTTTTGACCTCTCCTTCCCCTACATCCTCTCCCTATGAAATAGAAAAGAAAAGAAAAGAAAAGAAAAGAAAAGAAAAGAGAAAAGAAAAGAGGAGAGGAGAGGAGAGGAGAGGAGAGGAGAGGAGAGGAGAGGAAAGGAAAGGAAAGGAAAGGAAAGGAAAGGAAAGGAAAGGAAAGGAAAGGAAAGGAAAGGAAAGGAGGGAAGGAAAGAAAGAAAACTGGTAAAGAACTGTTTCAGGATAACTATTAAGCCCCAGTTCATGAAGTAAAATCTTCTTTATGGATGAATACTGGGTAATAAATATAGAAGAAATGATAAAATTAGAAAATAATGATTTTGCAATCCACAAAAAAAGTAACAGATCTAAGAAAGGATCATCTGTGGATATTAGAGGGAATCTTGACAGGGAATTAGATTTACTTGGTATCAAAGTACAACCTCCCCCCAACCAGATTTCTCACCAGTCACAGGGTAAACCATGTTGGGCGTCAGTCTATGTGATATAAACCCAAGATCAGTCTTAGCACTACAAACGTAGGACAACCAAGACATTAAATTCTCTTGATGAGGGTCATATAAAGTACATAGCACCACCTATAAAATATTCTCATCAAAAATATTTCATCCAAATCTAGTCAAGGCTTTAGATACCACTTCAAAGTTACAGTAAAGAGAGGAAGTAGAAAAACAAATAAATGACATCACAAGAGGAAAAAAATACCAAGCAATTCAAGAATGTGATGTATTCTACAGGACAAATGGTCTTGTATCCTCAATAAATCAGTATCATGAAAATGGAGAGGAAACAAAGAGATGGATCCTAGCGTAGATAATCCACAAGAATTAAAATTATGGAATTCTATCATTTTCTGGAAGCTGATTTTCTTCCTAGAAAAGTGCCCCGGGCAAGAACTAGGCCATACTGAGCACTCAATACACATTTGTTAAATGAAAGAATGAGTAGCCGAGATCAAAGAGGCTCAGAGGGCTAAGTGCTGTGCTCAATGGCAAGCAGCTGTTCAGTGGTAAAGCTAGGACTAAAATTTGATCTATTGATTCCTAACCTTGCATTTGTTCCACAAGTCTCTGGTTTTGCTTTTTCCTGTATAATTTAGTTCTAGATTTAAGCAGCCTTAAGAGACATAACAACCGAAAGTAATGTGTGGTTCCTGGTTGGATCTTGGTTTGAACAAAGCAGCTGTAAAAGACATTTTGAGGACAACTGAGAAACGAACAGGGACTGGCTAATAGATGACACTGAGGCATCTCTGACAATTCTGTCAGGTGAGAGAACAGTATTGTGGTTACACAGGAAGTGGTCTGTCCTTATTTTCTAGAGAACTAAAAATTTTAGAGGTAAAAGTTATAAGATTGGTAATTTTCTTTAAAATATTCAGCATAGGGCACCTGGGTGGCTCAGTCGGTTAAGCATCTGCCTTCGGCTCAGGTCATGATCCCAGGGTCCTGGGATAGAGCCCTGCTTCAGGCTCTCTGCTCAGCAGGGAGTCTGCTTCTCCCTCTCCCTCTGCCTGCTGTTCCCCCTGCTTGTGCTCTCTCAATCTGTCAAATAAATAAATAAAATCTTTTTAAAAAATTAATAAAATAAAATACTCAGCACAGGGGCACCTGGCTGGCTCTTGGTAGAGCATGTGACCCTTGATCTCTGGGATGTGAGTCTGAGCCCAACTTTGGGTGTAGAGATTATTCAAAAAATTTTTTTAAATTAAGAAAAAATTATCCAGCACAAAGAATTTGGTGGACAAGTTATGGTAACATGTTGATAATTATTAAATCTGTGATATGGGTACATGCGTATTTATTAGCCTATTTTTTCTTTGTTTAAAAAATGTTCATAATAGGGGCACCTGGGTGGCTCAGTTGGTTAAGTTTCTGATCTTGATCTCAGCCTCAGGTCTTGATTTAAGGGTCATGAGTACAAGCCCTGCTTTGGGCTCCACACTAGGCAGGGAGCCTACTTTTAAAAAAATATATATTTTATTTATTTATTTTAGAGAGAAAGAGTGTATGTGTATGTGTGTGTGCACACACAAGTGGGGAGAAGAGCAGAAGGGGAAGGAGAAGGGAAGGGAGAGAATCTCAAGCAGACTCCCCGTTAAGCGTGGAGCCCAAGCAGGGCTTGATCCCACAACCCTAAGATCACCACCCAAGCTGAAACCAAGAGTCCAAAGGTTAAACAACTGAGCCACCCAGGTGCCCCGCATGAAGCCTACTTTAAAAAAAGATGTTCATAATAATAACATAGATAACTAGATAGCCGACAGAAAAAGAGAAGGAAAGACAGCATAGATGGACAGAGAGGCAGAGACCCCAGCCAGCAAAAATGTGGAATTCTTTCATTTCTCAATGTTCCTACTGAGGTAAACATAATATAAAAGAACATTTTCTCGTACAGCTTTTTTTAAAGAAACTTAACATTAATATTGACTTAATTCTTGGTAATATTCATTAAAATCTTCAAGTCACATGCATTTGCACAGCCCGTTGTGTTGAATAAATAGCTCAGAAACCACTCAAGTGTCCCAAAACATTTAGAATGCATTTCTCAAATAGTGTGCAGGAAATATTATTTCTCATGATGTTCTGTTAAAAAAAAAAACAAAACATAGGGGGAGGATACCAAGGACAAGTGAGTTTTGTAAATCCTGGGCTAGAGCAGCCTTCAGCTTTCTGCTGATGATAAATAAATCTGAGAAGCATCTGGCCCTTAGTTAAAGCATTTTGCATCACATTCGAATGGTAATTCTAAGAGGGTGTCACAGAGAGGGCTAGCAACCTGGCTCCTGCTTAATACTTTGCTGACCCCAAAGAATTCAGCTCTTTTACAACATGATGGGTTGGGGGTGGACAGAGAGCACTTCTTTCTTTCCTAACCCATCTATCCTATGTACATGTCCCTATTTACCTCCGAGGGGGAAGTGTCTGTGTGGTGGCAGCAATCACACCTCTCCTGCTTCGTGCTGGGGCATCTCCTTAAACTGTGAGAAGAAATCACACTTTTAAGCCTGAGAAACCAATAGTCTCCTATATGGAGACTATTGGTTCATAGCTGCATGATTTTAAGGCACTAAACTGTACAGGAGGGAGCAAAACAAAACACGAAGATTGTAGAATGAGCACTGTGCTTAGAATTGGCAGGCGTGGGTTTTAGTCTCAGTTTTGCTTCCAACTGGCTATGTGTCACCAACAGAAGATTTTGCCTTATCTCATCTATTAAATATCTATCTATCTATTCATCCTCTCATCCCACAAGTATTTTTTGAGTGCCCAATATATTCGAAATACTACACTGGGAAGACATGTCTGCTCCCAACACTGATCGAATTTCGAAAGCAATATATTACTCATGAATGATCTTTGCCAGTTTCCACAACCCCTTCCCCTCCTTTTGTACAAGTAACTGAGAATAACTATAGATACTTTTGAGAATGCCAGATCTCAGCTAAACTGTAAAGAAAATTCTGGATATATATAAATGATCAGCATAAAAACAATACAACAGTTCTCTCAAGATTTTAAAACTGGCATTGCATCAACGTGTTGATCTAAGATGCACAACTTCCAGAGCTGAGAAAGCAAACTAGTAGCCCATGGACAGACCAGCTCACCACTGTGCTCTGTATAACTTGCATAATCCATCTGTTCAGTTGTTCTTCTTATAATAGGGAAATATTTCTCTCTACCACTGTCTTTACCAAAAGTGGAAAAATCATAGAGGGGATTAGGAGCAACATACATTTTCAGGAAAATGGTACTGAGCATACATTGGGCTCTAACCTCTGCTTTGGTTTTTGGGTTTTTGTTTTTCGTTTTTGTTTTGTTTTTTTAAATATATATCTACCTGACCTCTACAGCCACTGAGTCTGTGATACTTCACTCTAGACTAAAGGACAAGTTTTGTCTGTACTCTGACTCTCAAAAAAAGAAGGAAAAAAAAGTTGTTCTCTAATGTGAGGGGTTAGGGGAAAAGAGAAAAAAGAGAAACAAGCAGAGGCTGCCCTCTTTCTGTAACCTTCCAGCCACCCCAGAGAAAGACCAAACTCACACTCAGCGCTGAGACACACTGGGGATTATCAGGCTCAATCCTTTTATTTAATATATGAAGAAATCAAGCCTCAGAGAAGTCAAGAGCTTGACCCAAGCCAGATAGCCAACCTAATCAGGCCCAACCCTTGTGTTTTTCCTCTCTCTTAAGATGCCTCCACCTCAAGTGAAAAGCGAAACTGCAACTTCTGTTAAATCATGTTTTTTTCATCTCCGAACACCACAACTTTTTACACATTGTTTCCACTCCAAGCTGATTATCTAAGTGAAATCTCTCATTCTATCCTGGCAATAGGAGCCCAGAGAAATGAGCCCCAAGAGTAGGCCCATTACCAGTGTGCTTTGCAAAGTTTCTCCAGTTTGCTAAGAAGCACTTCAGAGCCCCAAGTTCATCTCTCTAGTGTCACAAGAGAGCAGCTGCTCTTGCAGGAATGTCACAAGTGCAAAACAAAGGAACTCGGGTTGGGCAGTAGAGGTCAATGTTAAGAACATGGACTCTAGAGCCAACCCAGGCCTGGTGGAAAGTTTCTTTTGACTCAGTCTCCTCTTCGGAAACACCAAGCAAACTACAGCACCTATTTCAGATTGTTGTTGTCAGAATAAAATGAGATAATAAATAAGAGAATGCCTGGCATAGTAAGTGTCAAAAAGACATTAGTTACCATAGTTATAACTAGACAAATGAATGTATTAAGTGCTTGGACTGCTTTTTTATTGTTTCTGTTTTGGAAATCAGATATTGTAATCTCCTTTCACAAGCAGTTTAGAAATTGAAGTTCCAAAAGAATTTTGAACAAAGATTATAATGAAAGCAGCAAATTTCCTAACATAAATCTTTTTCTTTTAATCTTAATGGGACCTCAAACCAAGTTCAACCCTAGTTAGGCACCTTGGCAAGGGTGTTATTCTGTTCTCCCCCTAGTATGCCATATTGGATCTGCTTATCAATGTTGCATTCCTTCTCTGCTTTAATCAGCCAGCATGGGCACTGTGAGAAAAATGTAGCAATCACTTCCTTCCCCAACAGGTATACTAATTGCATCATTTCCATAACAAACTCATCCTTCACCAGCATGAGCCCTTTGCCGCTAGTCCCCTCTATAGAAGCTCTCCCCTCTGATGGGTCCATGTCTGGAAGTTTAGAACATAATGATCCCGGAATGTTGGGGAGGGGGTACAAACGAGGAGGGGGAATGTTGAGGAGTTTGGAAGCACTTGGTGTTTGAATAGGAAAGTAAAGCCATTTAATCTGAGCATGTTTACAGTGTGGTAGTGTTGTGAACTACCTTCAAAACATCAAACAGGAGAAACAACCCAACTGCAGCTCACAGAGTTTAGACCCGTGCTTTAACTCTGGCATATAGTTATCATGTCACTAAGAGTTTGAATTCATCTTTATTAATCTATAAATTCATGCAGAATGTATTTTTTCTTGCTGTCCTCCAAAATGCTGAGCTTCTATCAACTACAGTTGAAGTTGGTTTTCTGCTTGAGGGTATTGCAATTTCTCTGCTTTTGAAAACTAAAGAGAAGGGAAGGGGAAAAGCCTAAGTGACACTTTCCTGTGCAACTTTGCAAAAATGGTCCTCAACCCCAGCAGTCCCCAAGTACCACATGAGGAACTACTTGCATAGCACTAATAGGGGCCTGTTATTAGTCCCTAAGGTTAACAAACTCTCCCGAGAGGGACTGTGCACTCTGAGTTATTAGGACGAATAACCTCCTCTAATGATTTCTTAGGAGACTTGGCTTCATAGAAGGCCTAAGGTTTATTCTAAAAGTAACTCATTGTTGAATGCTAGAAAAAAGAAACAATTGTAAAAGACTGATAATCAACAGTGTGATATCGGTATGATCTCAACTTAATTATATATATCCCTATATATATAAATTTATATACCACAAAATATAGCTATTAGTATTTCCCAGATAGTGAGATTATGGTTAATTTTTATTTCACTTTCTTTTAGAATCTGTATTTGCTATTTCCGTCTACAATAAATATGTACGGTAGTCACTGTTTAAAAAGAAGAACCAAATCAACTAAAGAAAAATAAACAAAATGAAGCATTCTGGGGGTCATAAGCAGGGGGGAAGCTGGGCTAATATGAGCAGAATAACTTGCTTTCATTGATGACCTGCTAATGTCCCCCTCTCTTAGCTGGTCTGTCAAGGAAAACCCCATTAGGACTCAGGGACCTGATGTGCTCAGTAGCGACATTTATATATTACACTTAACACGTCTGCCATATTATAGATTTTATATTCTTACCCTCCTACATTTACAAACTCTGAATCTATGCCTACCACATATGCTCTTTTCTTTGGCAAAGAGAATTCCCACAAGAAGTAGAAACACTAAATTTTTAACAGTTAATTCTTTATAATTAGGAATAGAGACATACTCTCATTAGTGCTTTGCTGTGTGAAATTCTCTGAGTTCTGTGATCTTTCCCGGAGCCACATTTTCAGACTCTATTTTAAGGCAGTGGCAGCCAATATGCTCCACCAACTGGCAAAGGAGTGAGAAGAGAAACCCACCAGAATGTCAAGCTTTAGTTGGTTAGGGGAAAAGAGTAAGCAATAAGGAAGGTAAGAGAGCACCCAGTCTCATAAAAACTTGGAAAGTACGTTTCTTCTTTTGTTTTTTAAACTACCATTTATTTTTATTTTATTTATTTTTGTTTATTTAAGTAATCTTTACACTGACATGGGGCTCACTCTCACAACCCCAAGATCAAGAGTCACATGCTCTACCAACTGAGCCAGCCAGGCGCCCCTGGAAAGTAGGTTTTCAATGATACTTTATACATTTGCTTAAATTCTACTGTTGTTTTAGGCCTTGGCTTAAATGTCACTTCTGCAAGAATGACCTCCCCAATTCCTCGGATTAGCTAGTCCCCCATTGTACCCTATCACTGCACTTTGTTTTTATCATTGTGGCATCTATCTCTGCTATAATCAAATAATTATATGTGCAAATGTTTGTATAACTATCTTTTGGGTCAGTGCCCTCAGTACCTAGTTCTGTGGCTAGACCACAGTCACATATTTATTGAACAACTGAATGAATAAATGAATGAGTGAATAAATGAACAAAATATTTTTCCAGCTCTTTTCTGTAAACTCTTTCTGCTTTCTGGCATTCAACTTCATATTAATTCCTTACCAACTTCGTGATAATATAAACTAAAAATGTGTATTGTGCACCTGCTAGTTATTATTGGATATAAATGGTTCTTCACATTTTTTCAGTATTTTTAAATGCTAAGGTGGGATGGTTGTGGTTGTTGCTTTCATACAAGATCTGAGGGACAAGAGGCTCAGCAAATGATCTGCCCGACCAAGGTCACAAAGCTCTAGAACCAAAACTGCAGATGCTTCTCACAGTACCTACTGACCATCTGGGATCCACAGGTCTTTCACTTCCTTGAGCACCAGGCCCCACTCTGAAGTCTTTCCTCTACAGAACTTTTGTTCTTGGGCCCCCTTTATTTTAGAGGTTCATAGCTAGTGGATGAGATCAACAATGTTTGAACTTATTCCAGATAAGATTTGTATTTTAACAGAGGCCTTTGAGATGATTATAGGTGATGGAAAAAATCTTTTAACAGTTACAAATTTAATGTGAATTAGAAAAAATTTGCAAATAGACACCAACTCCTTAATTTCATAGATACTATTGCTTTGGATAATGCTAAGCATCAAGAGAAGTCAATTTAAAGGAAAATGTCAAATAAATAAACGAAAAAGTAATTCACAGATCTGGCAAATATTGGGAAGGCAGTATATAAATATCTGAGTTTAGGAAACACACTTTTAATTCTAAGGATTGAAGAACTAGGAACATAATAGATACTTGGTGAATGCCCATTCATCCGTTTATTTAGCAAAAAAAATTGTTGAGCTCCCACTATGTATCCTAAATGCTAGAGAAACAATGGTGAGCAAGACAGCACCCCTTTCACCAAGGCATAGCCATTCACATAAAGGAATAGAAAAAGGACAGATGAATGGATTGATGGGTGAAGGAAGGTATATTCAAATACAGCAATTTTGATGAAATATTAGGGCTAGAAAAGAAAGATGTTGAGCTGGGCAGTCTCTACAAAGTCCTCAAATCGCCACCCAATTATACTTCCCATGGAGCAAAGCAATATAGACCATTAGGTTTTGCTTAACTAAGGAGTTTCAACAGAGATAAAATTTTCTTATCAATGTATTTTCTCCTAGCAATATCTGGGTCCATTTGGTAGATAATTTGACTGCTACATCATCTGGATGTATTAGCCACACAAATGTCCCAGAATGCCAAAGATGCCATGAATGACCTCAAATGACCCTTTATAGCCTGGATTCTAGGCCCTAGAAACTTTGAGGGTTTTGGGAGAGGGAACCCAAAAAAGGTCTGGATGATTTCCTATCATGCTGAAGGAGGAAAACAACATGAGTAAGCATATACTCTAGAAACCTTATAAATATCTCTAACATAGACATCTTGATTGAATATTAAAAGGAAAGCAAGTATGTAGACATGCGTATGTGAGAAGAAAGCACAACACAGCTCTCACATATGACTCTGAATGTTAGCTCAAGTTTCTAAGTTTCAACCTTGGCTACTTCATGGAAAATCCATCCTTCCTTTTCAGTGTTTTCCCCAGTTTACCATTGCTTCTTGATGAAGATGGACAGATCTGCATCTGGCATTCTAATTAGATCAGAGAATAATGACCAGGAAGATCTTGGAGAGGAGAGGATAATTTATTACTCACATTACTTCCATCCTAAAGGTCCAGAAGTAAATTAATTCCCCCAGAATTCACTTATCATACCTAGAAAACACAAGTGAGAAACAAGGAGAACTTCCATGCTTTGGCCCTGTTACAATGGATCATGGTAGGAGCCCTTAGATATTTCCAGCCATGTTCCTTAACCTTCTACCCAGAGGATAATGCTATTTGTAGGAAAAGGGGATGGTTGTAGTTTCTATCATGTATTACAAGATGACATATGCTGGAAATTTTTAATTCTCCAAATAAACCTTGTGAAATAGATGGAATTGTTTCTCTCATACAGAAAATCCAGAAAGTAACTTGCACAAAGTCATACAGTTGATATATTATGGAATAAGAATTTGAACTCAAGTCTGGCTCTAAACCCATGTCCTTCATTGCTCTGTTGCCTTCCAAATGACCACATTTTCTAATTAGTCCACATAATACCCAGCAACTACAGCTGGAACATCACAGTACCTAGAAACAATCGGCAAGTGACAAGTGATATAATAACTTCATTCATTTCGGGGCCAAACCCCAAATTAACTGGTAGCGGGGCTGTGGTGGCTGAAGGTGGGGGACTAGAATCCTAGAGCAAGAGGTGGAGGCCTCCCCCTCGCACATGTTTACACATCTCCTCGGCACAGACCCTCAGGTTCTAGCAGGCTGTGCTACCCTTGGGGGTGAAGCAGATGCCCCCTAACATTGAGAGTTAAACTGGCCAATGGATTTGCTTCTTTCCATTTCATCCACTAGTTTGCTGTTCAGTTTTGGGGACAGAACAAAGAGGTAGCTTTGGTGAGATGGAAAGAGAATTGGCCACATAGTGACTGAACCATTTCTTAGGAGAACCTTGGGCAAA
The DNA here is from genome assembly GCF_002007445.2 of Ailuropoda melanoleuca. Taxonomy (NCBI): domain Eukaryota; kingdom Metazoa; phylum Chordata; class Mammalia; order Carnivora; family Ursidae; genus Ailuropoda; species Ailuropoda melanoleuca. Next base: position 46,967,903 of record NC_048222.1, on the reverse strand, counting down.
TCCTATATACTTGTATACATGGCTTCATTTATTTGTCACAGCACTTTGTCCAGGTAGGTATTGTCACACCCCTTTCGAGATGAGAAAATAGGACACAGCAAAGTTAACTAACCTAATCATGGTCCAGAGCTAGTTTATAACAGATTTTAATTAATATGAGTTTCACCTGATTTCCAGAGTCCCACACTGTCTCTCTATATAAGCACTGGAGACACTGTTTTATAAAGTAATAAGCTTTCTCTCACTGGAAATAATCAAGTAGAGATAACTGGGTACAAAGTTGGGACAGATTAGCTAGCCAGTGCCCTCAAACTCTAGAATTTATAATTCTATAGGTCTAACTTTGATCTACTCATCAATGCATTCATATCCATTATTAAACACATATTATCAAGTACCTACTATGTGCCAGAGCTGCTCTGGGTTCCAAAGTGATAAACAAAATAATCGATAAGAAAATGCTTCCTTCATTTCAGGAAGCAAAACTGCTCTGAAGTCAAGTGAACAAGGTCACATGATAATGAGTTCCTGGGAGACGGCGGGGGGGGGGNGGGGGGGGGGGGGGGGGGGGGTCATGGGGAGAGGCTTCTTTAGATAGGGGGTCAAGGAAGGCTCTGTGTGAAGGGGTTATCTGAACTAAGGTCTGAAGACGAGAAAGAATCAGCCATGTGGAAACAGCAGGGAAGAGCACTCCAAGCAGAGAGAACAATAAATGCAAGGTTTGGGGCAGCGGTTAAGCGTCTGCCTTCGGCTCAGGGAGTGATCCTGGCGTTGTGGGATCGAGCCCCACATCAGGCTCCTCTGCTGTGAGCCTGCTTCTTCCTCTCCCACTCCCCCTGCTTGTGTTCCCTCTCTTGCTGGCTGTCTCTATCTCTGTCAAATAAATAAATAAAATCTTTAAAAATAAATAAATAAATAAATAAATAAATGCAAGGTTTGGAGGCAGGAACAAACTCACAAATTAGGGGAACAGAAAGAGGGAGACTAGTGTGGCTGGCCTGTGCTCAGCACAGGGGAGAAGGGAAACACACCAAGAGCTAGAAGAGGCAGGCAGTAGCCTGGCCACATGGGGCCCACAAGGTCTGAATATTACTAGTTGTCCTGGAAATCTCTCAAAAGAATCAAAATAAAGGCCTTGATTTGCTCCCCACCCCAGATGAGTCATACGAACTCCCTGCAAGTCAGCATTTGCATTTTTCTGTAGAATGGAGAAGCAGCCCAATGAATTACCTAGGTCTTCAAGGATTGTGACTGCATCTGATACAGAAATATCCATTCACATCTGGAGAAGAAAGTAAATTCTCTCTGGCAGGCACTAGCCAGCATCACTGAGAGACATCCAGGGTGCAGATAAGTTTCCTTATTTGCCGCAGGCCAAAGAAATATTTGCCTGCAAGGCTACTGACCCTGGGCCGTTGCTGGCAGAGGTTGGCACCCATAAGTACCCAAGCCCATGATGACACACTGGTGAATTTTCATTTGCATACAAGCATATCATCACCTCCTCCAAACCTTTCTCCCCTTAGCAGAAGAGACATCAGAAACTCATAGTTGTGGTGTAAACTGGATTTGGACTCAGACAGATGGATAAGTTAGAATTCTACACTTTGCATGAGGTAGTTAACTAAACTCATTGAACTCAGTTTATCTACAGAACAGTGGTAGAAAAACAAATCCCAAAAAGTGTTATAGAATAAAAAACAATGATGACAATTGTGAAAGCACCCTACATAGTGTTTACCATGTATTACATGCTCAAAGATGAATATTTTTAAAAATTGGAACAGTAAAACCTTGACAAATAAACCTAGGATCAGATAAGAAACACCATCTGGGAATTTCTATAAGCTATTACATCCCGTATCTATGCAACGAGAAAAGGAAAATGAGAACAAATCCAAATTCAAAACATTACTTCAAAATACAAATATCTTCAGTATCAAGAAAATGCAAAATTTAAATATTAGAATCAGCTAAACTTGGGAGATAGCAAAATGAATAATAAATGCAGGTAAAAATTTACAGTTCTGTTTTATGCATACAAGGGGAATAATTAACTAATCTCAAAACATGTAAATGAGGGCTTAGAAGCATTTTCAAAACACCACATCCAATTCCAGTTACATATGCGGAATTTGCTACATTATAATAATTAGGGTTTTTTTTACACAAAAGATTTATTTATTTTGAATAGAAGTATTAAATATTATACTAATTACTGGTTATTTTACTTTGTACCCAGGGAAAAGAAATGAATATTCATTAGCTCCTGAAGCTACTGATCCTCCACCAACTAGACAGATTTCAACGTCATCATGAAGCTGTGGGTGGGTGGAAAATGCTCCCTGTAAAACCAGGCTCTCACTACAAATCACAGCCCGATGTATTCAGCTAATGTGCCCATGCTAGAACCCCCAAGTGAATTCTGCTAACATCGTACGCCTAGAGTCCCCAGCTGAGTAGTCAATGAACGAGAATAACTGTTAAATTGAGAATAAGTGTTAAATTGATCATAAGACAGCAGAATTTTTCTGTCTACACAATCCAGTGATCTTGAACAAGACAATTCCTAAAATACTAAACATGATTTCATACAATAAAACTAACATTGTTATCTGTCCAAAACATGCCTAGTTCGTTCTAAAAGAATATTTCAATATATGTATTTCAACCATTTTCCAACTTGGCTTTTGATCCTACTTTAAGGAAAATATCCACTCCAAACGACCAAGGTTGAAATTTTAATTTATGAGGTATTTTCGTTGTAGCTCAACAGGCAAACACTTTTTTGAAAGGGAAAACCGGGCAAAAGATTTCTCAAGACACTAGTCTGGTTAACTTTTTTTTTTTTTCATGTACCAGTCATCTTTTATTGGGTGGTAATTCTCAATTCAAATACAAAAGGATTCAGGGGTGTAAGGCAAAGATCATGTTCAGGAATGCAGAGTGTGCCCTTCACACTGGGCCCACTTCAGTGGCACTTGCATAGCCACTCATGTTTCAGCTCCTTGTAAGAAAGGCAGTAGTTGAAAAGCAGGTTAACTGCCAGCACCATAGAAATCCCAGCGATGCTCCCTTTTTTACATTGACATGCTTGTTGTAATATTAGTAGTAACCTTTTTGAAATGCTCCAGCAATGCCTTTAGGGTGAAATCCCACATCAGTATCCAGTTTAGCAGCTCTCCTAGTAGGACATCCGTGAGCTGCTTCTCCTTCACTGGTATGACTGATGCCATCTTGGAGTCTTGGGTGTCTGCAGTGAGTCTGGTTAACTTTTAATTCTTGCTCAATTTAAGGTACCTCTGTGTTGGAGTTCTCATGTGACTTGATTTTTATTTTTTGGTTTGTTAAGCTTTGTGAACCAATTTATTGCTCTGGTAACTCCCTACCACAGAGGAGGGGAGGGGCTGTCACTCTGAGGAGAATAGGTCTTGCAGAAGGGGCCTCTTGTTTCCCTCTTGGCCTTGTCTATGATCTGACCTACGGCCCCAGTAGGGCACACTGGGCAGACTGTTAATTACACCAGATTGGGCTTGGAAAGGGTGACTAGATCAGAGTGCACACAGCAATGTTGCCTATATGGAAAACAACCCTGGGTCCTGCCTCCACGTGGGCAGAATATCAGGATGGGGGTGGAAGTATGTACATCACAATAGTCCGACAGAGGTAGCTTCTGAGAAAGTAAAAATTCCTCACCATCTAACACAGAGTACAAGGGGGAGGGTGTGTCTCTACAGGAAGTTTCACATTTCTGGGTGTTAGGACAGAAGAGGACTCATTCAACAAATATTTATTGAGTAACAAGCATGTGCTGTACTCTCTTGCTACTTTAAATGTGGTTCCTAGACAAGCCACATCCACATAACTTGGGAGCTTCTTAGAAATGCAAGTTCAAGGGTCTATCCCAGACCCACTGAGTCAGCATCCTAAGGTGATCCTTACATTACAGTTTGAGAAATGCCGCTAGACACAATGTTAGGTGATCTTCTAATCTCTACCACTGATGTCCATTTAACACGTTATAAAAACAAAAGTCCAGGTCACACATCTGCCAAAACTTGCTTATGTTACAACTTAAGATATAACTCTAACTCACTATGCTAGGAGCATGGCATAGGTATTTACAGTGATATGAAGTAGGCAAAGGCCTTTTATAAAGATTTCATATGCGAGCCAAGAAAGAGCCTTACTTCACAGCAAACAAGGATGCCTCAATCCACCTGATACAGGTAGACCAACAAGGCTCCCATTTCTACATTCAGGTTGGAAGAGTTTCCCATATAGAAACTCTAGACACTAGGAAGACCTAAGAAATAGAGGCTGGTCTCATCTGGTTTCCAGCTGGCAATGAGAGAGTGCTAGAAGGAAAATTACCCAATTCATTTAGCCAGCTAATTTATTTAGATCTTTCACTAGTCCATAGCCCTTGTATGGGAGAAATCACATGAGGTAGATAAACATCAGGAGAGATGTCTCCACTGATTTCATTGGACAGTTGTGTTGCATTTTATCTTCATTTTCTGCTCTAATAGATGCTGGTAATACTTCTTGACAGGTTGTGTAGAGCCACAGATTTTCCAAAGCCAAATGGAAGTGACTTTAAAGATATTGTAGAAATTAATGACCCATGAGAGTTTTCTATGGACTTATATTTACTCTCCCTGGAGCTTCCTCCATGTCAATCTTTATCAACTTATCTATTTCCCAGCATTTTACTTTTACATTTTTCTTTTAATTTTTAATTACAAAAGCATGTATAAATTCATGTTTTAGAAAAAAATCAATTCAAAAATATAATAGCAAAAAATTGAAAAATCTCCTTTACTCAATCCTACGCAAATGTAGTTACTGTTAACACTGGAATGCATTTTTCCAGACCTTATTCAAATTTACCTTGCATATGCATATATCCACATGTAGTAGTTTTACATACTTGGACTACACTTTATTATTACTATGCAACTTTTTTTTTGCTTACTTGTTTTTTTTTTTTTTAAAAGATTTTATTTATTTATTTGACAGAGATAGAGACAGCCAGCGAGAGAGAGGGAACACAAGCAGGGGGAGTGGGAGGAAGAAGCAGGCTCATAGCGGAGGAGCCTGATTGTGGGGCTCGATCCCATAACGCCGGGATCACGCCCTGAGCCTAAGGCAGATGCTTAACCGCTGTGCCACCCAGGCGCCCCTGTTTTTTTCCACTTTATTTTGGAGATGGTTCTCTCTCTCACCATATATTATACACATAAAATTTCTCTTCTTTTTAAAATATACATATAATTTCTAAAGAGTGGCACATGTTCTATAAGCTAGATTTATCCTGATTAATTTAATCATTCCTCTATTGATAAAGATTTAGTTTAGTTCCAATGAGTTTTTAAAAAATTATAACAAATTTTCCAGATGATCAGATATAAGAGCAATATATGAAAATCAAGAACTTTCCATATATTACCAATAACTAATCAGAATATATAATTATTAAAAAGTCCATTCACAGTAATAGGAAAGAAGTGTGCAAGGACAATATGAAAAAAATATATATAAAATGTATTGAGAGGTATAAAAAACAGAATAGAAGAGACATATACCTTGTTTGTTCTTAGATGAGAAGATACGTGTTGTAAACATATCAATTACCTCAACAATTATCTTTACAAAAACCAATGCAATCCCAAACAAATGGTAGTGGGATAGTTTATACAATTTGACAAACTGGATGTAAAGTTATTCTGGAACAGTAAGTGTGAGGGATAGCCAAGTAAATTTGGGGAAGAGTAAAAAAACACAGTTAAAACTCCTTCAATTTTGGTGAGTGGATTTGCTTTAACTCTAATGTCACCACATTTTGCCCAGCGGCAGCAGAATAACCATGTTTTTGAACTGGAGGCCCAAGAGAGCAAGAGAGAGAGAAACACAGAGAGAAAGAAACAGTGAGAGAGACAGAGAGACAGAGACAGAGAGGAAAAGAGCAGGGGGAGAGAGAGAGAGACAGAGAGAGGCAGAGAGAGAGAGAAAATGTATCAAAGTACAATTTAAGATAATTTTGCAAATCAAATATCCAGAATGCTACCACTAAAAAAAACCACCAGTAAAGTCAATATATTCTTTGTGACCAATTGCCAATTATAGTCAAAGTTTAGGAGTTTTTGAAAAGAACACAGGTTCTCTATTTGTTGGTTAAAAAATAACATATGGCAGCACCTGGGTGGCTCAGTGGGTTAAGTGTCTGGATCTTGGTTTCAGCTCCTGTCATGATCTCAGGATTGGGAGACAGAGCCCCATGTCAGGCTCTGCACTAGGCGTGAAGCCTCTTGAGATTCTCTCTCCTTCCCCCTCTGTCCCCCCCCAAAAAAAACCCCACATTATTCATGCTCAAGTTTGTTACTTCATGAAAAGAAGTATACATTTTTGAATCTACACAGTATGCTGATTCCTAAGGATGTGAGCATTTGAGTCTTTCTTCAGTTTATTTTTTTATAGCTATGATTAATTCCCCCTTTTTTTCTCACTGTCTTCTTTATCTCTGTTGTAATTATTGTTCTTCCTCCTCCTTCCCTTCCTCCTTCCCTCTTCTCTCTTTCCCTCTTTCTCCCTCAGTAAATTATTACTTTTTTTAGGGGGGAGGGGCAGAGGGAGAGGGAGAGAATCTGAAGCAGGCTCCACACTCAGCCCAATGCAGGGCTCAACCTCATGACCCTGAGATCATGACCTAAGCAGAAATCAAGAGCTGGATGCTTATAACTGACTGAGCCACCCAGGCACCCCTCAGTAAATTTTTTGAAGCAAATCGCAGACATTATGTCATTTCAGCTCTACTTACTTTAGTATGCATCTCTAGAAAATATGACATTCTCTTACATAACCATATTATCATTTTGATACACTTGAGTAAATGTAAAATTTTCTTGATATCATCTAAGACTTAGGCATGTACAGATTTCTCCAGTTTTTAAAAATGTTTTTGCATTTGGTTTTATGGGATCCACAAAACCATTTAAAAAAAATAAAGTCTCAACGTAGAATTGTCTCTCCTCCCTTGCCTTTTTTATTATTATTATTTTTTCAGGTAACTGACCTGTGAAGAAACCAAGTGTATTGTCCTATAGAAGATTCAACATTTTGGACTTACCTGTTTATTTCCCTGTCATGCCAATTGATTGTTCAATTCAATTCGTCCCACATATTCCCTCCAAACGGAAGTTAACATTAAAGGTTTGATTAGATTCAGGTTCAATTATTTGGCAAGAATACTTTATAGTCATAACCTGTATTTCATAACTGTATCATATGAGGAGGCATGCACAGCCTGATGCTTAGACTGATCAATGGGGTTGGGGCAGGATCATCTGCTTCCTTTACTATGAAGTTTCCAAGAAAATGTTATCCAATGGTTTGTTTGGTTTTTTTCATCCGATGGTTTTATCCATTGATGATTATTGCCCAAATCTATTATTCATTAGAGGTTAAAAATGCTGAGTTTCTATTACCTCTTATACTTTCATTATATGGAATTTTTCTATAATGAAAACCTTTCACTCATCCCCTAAGGCTATTTGATTACGTTACTGTTCATACATAAAAGACAAGATAAATGTTTAATCTTTCCATATGACTGACACCTTCTAGAGTAAGAAGCTATTGTCCTAATTACTTTCAATGATGCCTCCTAGGGTGTTTGCTTATTCTGTTTTTTGTTGTTGGTGTTATCATTATGGAATCTATGTAATCAATGTTTTTCATTTAGTAGAAAGCATTACTATTTTTGGTCCCAAAATCTTCCCATCCTGAGCCAAGGAAGCTCCTTCATGTTTGCTCCTGTGTCCTTCTGACAGGACCCATTTGTCTTTTTTTTTTTTTTTTTAAAGATTTTATTTATTTATTTGACAGAGACAGCCAGCGAGAGAGGGCACAAGCAGGGGGAGTGGGAGAGGAAGAAGCAGGCTCCTAGTGAAGGAGCCTGATGTGGGGCTCGATCCCAGAACGCTGGGATCACACCCTGAGCCGAAGGCAGACGCTTAACGACTGTGCCCCCCAGGCGCCCCCCTTTTTAAAGATTGATTTACGCATTTGACACACACACACACACGCGCCTGATGTGGGGCTCGATCCCAGAACGCTGGGATCACACCCTGAGCCGAAGGCAGACGCTTAACGACTGTGCCCCCCAGGCGCCCCCCTTTTTAAAGATTGATTTACGCATTTGACACACACACACACACGCGCACACACACACACACACACACAGCATGAGCAGGAGGGGCAGAGGGAGACAATCTCCAGCAGGCTCCAAGTTCAGCCCGGAACCCAACACAGGGATCAATCTCACGACCCTGAGATCATGACCTGAGTTGAAATCAAGAGTCGGTTGCTTAACCAACCGAGGCACCCAGGCACCTCGACCCATTAGCCTTTCATAACTCTCCCTTTCTTTCAGGCGTAAGACATTTGAAAGACATGTTATGAATTTCCTATCCTATACCTGGAAGTAATCATTTTAGAAACCACAATTTGAGAGTAAAAGGTTTGTTGTGATTGGGCTTCATAGCTTTTTCATACTTTTTCACTTAACAAAGCTAAGAAAATTTGATTTTTAAAAAAGGAAACAAAATATTGAATTTATACTGATATAAAGATTTTATATATGGCTACCATTAAAAAGATTTTATGTATGGCTATCATTAAAAAGACATAACAAGTCTTAACTTTAATATTTAAAAGAAATAACAAGTGTTGGCCAGGATGTGGAGAAAAGGGAAGACTTCTGCACTACTGATGGAAACATAAATCAGTGTAGCCACTCTGAAAAATACTAGGAAGGTTCCTCAAAAAGTTAAAAAGAGAACTACCAAATAACCCAACAATTCCACTTATATATCTGAAGGAAAGGAAATCAATATCTCAAAGAGATATCTGCACCGCCTTGTTTACTACAGCGTTATTTACAATAGCCAAGACAGGCAAACAACTAAGTGTCCACTGACAGATGAAAGGATAAAGGAAATGTGGTATGCATATATAGTGGAATATTATTCAACCATAAGGGAAAAAATACTACCATTTTTCAACAACATGGATGGACTTTGAGGGTGGGTCTTTTAAAATGAAGTAAGTCAGAAAAACAAACACTGTCTTATATGTGGACTAAAAAAACTGAACTCATTCATACAGAGAACAGATTGGTGGTTGCCAGAGGTGGGGAGGTGGTGGGGGAAATGGGTAAAAGTGGTCAAAGGGTAAAAACTTCCACTTATAAGATAAATAAGTTCTGGAGATACAATGCATAGCATGGTGACTATTGTTAAAAATACTGCATTGTATATTTGAAAGATGCTAAGAGAATAGATCTTAAAAGTTCTCATCACAAGAAAAAAAACCTTGTAACTATGAAAGGTGATGGATGCTAACTAACCTTATTGTGGTAAGTGTGTGTGTGTGTGTGTGTGTGTGTATACATATACATATATACATAAAATCATTTTGTATACCTTAAGCTAATACAATGTTATGTGTCAATTATTTCTCAATTGTATCTCAATAAAACTGGGGGAAAAGATTTTTATCTAAATTTTTGATGTTTTACAATTATTCCTTTTCTCTTATACTAAAAATCTGGGTTCCTAATAATATTAACATATTTAGGTACATTATTCTATTATTTCTCTGATGACGTATGATGTGGAATATCTTTTCATATGATTATTTGCCATCTGTATATCTTCTTTGGTGAGGTGTCTGTTAAGGTCTTTGGCCCAGTTTTTAATCAGGTTATTTTCTTGTTGTTATTTTGGGGAACAGTCCTTTATCAAATGTGTCTTTTGCAAATTTATTTTAGTTTGAGGCTTCTTTTAATTCTCTTGACACTGTCATTCACAGAGCAGAAATTTTTAATTTTAATGAAGTCTAACTTACCAGTTTTTTTCATGGGCGGTGCTTTCAGTATTATATATAAAAATTCCTTGTCATACCCAAGGTCATCTAGGTTTTTTTCCTGTATTATCTGCTAGGAATTTTACAGTTTTGCATTTTACATCTATATCTATGACCCATTTTGAGTTAATTTTTGTAAAGTGTGTAAAGTCTGTGTCCAGATTTATTTTTTTTTTTTGCATGGGGATGTATAGTTGATCCAGCACCATTTATTGAAGAAACTATCTTTGCTCCATTATATTGCCTTTGCTCCTTTGTCAAAGATCAGTTAACCATATTTATGGCGGTCTATTTCTGGGTTATTTTGTTCCATTGATCTATTTGTTCTTTCATCAGTACCACTTTATTTTGATTACTGTCGGTTTATAGTAAGTCTTGGAGTCAAGTGTATCAGTCCTCCAACTTTGCTGTTCTCCTTTAATATTGCATTGGCTCTTTTGGGTCTTTTGCCTCTCTATGTAAACTTTAGAATCAGATTAATACCCACAAAATAACTTGCTGGTATTTTGAATGGGATTGCACTGGATCTATTGATTGATTTGGGAAAAAGAGACAACTTGACAATATTGAATCTTCCTATCCATGACTGTGGAATAGCTCTCCATTTATTTAGTTTGTCTTTGATTTCATTCATCAGAGTTTTGTAGTTTTCCTCATATAGATCTTGTACATATTTTGTCAGATTTATATGTATTTCATTTTCGGGGTGGTAATGTAAATGGCATTGTGTTTTCAATTTCAAATTCCACTTGTTCACTGCTGGTATATAGCAAAATACATTTGTATATTAACCTTGTATCTGCCTCACTTGCTATAATTGCTTATTAGTTCCAGTTTTTCTGTCAATTCTTTTGGTTTTTCTCCATAGACAATCAGGTCATCTGAGAACAAAGACGATTTTACTTCTTCCTTCTCAATCTGTGTACCTTTCATTTCCTTTTCTTGCCTTATGCATTAGCTAGAACTTCCAGTATGATGTTAAAAATGAGTGATGAGGGAAGACGTCTGTACCTTGTATCTGATTCTTAGAGGGAAAGTTTTGAGTTTCTCACCATTAAGTATGATGTCAGCTGTCAGTTTTTTGTCATTAAGTTGAGAAAATTCCCCTATGTTCCTTGTTTACTAAGTTTTTACCATGAATGAGTTTGGAATTTTGTCAAATTCTTTTTCTGCATTTACTGATATGATCATATGATTTTTCTTTTTTAACCTGCTGATATGATGGACTACAATTAATGTTGTAGTATTTCCTACCTGGAATAAATCCCACTTGATCATGGTGTAAAATTCTTTTCGTACATTTTTGGACTCAATTAGTTCTTTCACTGTAACATTTTTCTCTGGTGTTATTAGGGTAATGCTGTCCTCATAGAACAAGTTAGGAAGTATTCCTTCTGCTTCTATCTTCTAAAAGACATTGTATAGAACTAGTATAATTTCTTCCTATTTGGCAGTATTCACTGATGAACCCACCTGGGCCTGATGTCTTCTGTTTTGAAATATCATTAGTTATTGATTAATTTCTTTCATAGATATGAACCTCTTGAGATTGTCTATTTCTTCTTGTGTGATGTTTGGCAAGTTGTGTCTTTCAAGGAATTTGTTCATTTCGCCTAGGTTATCAAACTCGTGAGCACAGACTTGTTTGTAGTATTCCTTTATTATCATTTTAATGTCCATAGGATCTGTAGTGATGTCCCATCTCTTATTTCTGATAGTAATTTGTGTCATCTCTCTTTTTTTCTTAGCCAGCCTGGCTCTGGGTTTATTGATTTTACTAATCTCTTTAAAGTGCCAGCACTTTGGTTCATTAATTCTATTAATTTCCTGTTATCAATTTCATTGATTCCTGTTCTTATTATTTCTTTTCTTTTCCTTACTTTGGATTTAATTTGCTCTTCTTTTTCTAGTTTTCAAAGGTGAAAGTTTAGATGATTGATTTCAGACCTTTCGTCTTTTTTAATATATGCATTCAATGCTGTAAATTTTTCTCTCATCATTGCCCTTCACTGCACTGCACAAATTTTGATGTTTTTTTATTTTCATTCAGTCCAAAAATATTTTTGAATATTTAAATTTCTCTCAAGATTTCTTCTTGACTCATGTGTTTATCCAATCAAGAAACATTTTATTGAGCTTCTATCCTGTACTAGGTACTAAGGATACAAAATTGAATAAAACATTCTTCCTTCAGGAGTTCTATCTAGTAGAGTAGAAGGACATGGGAACCATTAACTATAATGAAATGTGATAATAAATACATAATTGGGATAAGTATACTATTCTGGGGAAAAAGATGAAGGAAAATGAAATCTGCCCTGGGGAGTCAGGAAATGCTTTCTTAAGCTACTCTTACTCAAATATAACCTCGTTTCTTATTTTGTTTGATGGTTTCATGCACGATTAATTTACTTCTTTATCAATACTTCCACAACACTTAAAAAATTTTTAAAAATTTTTTTTTCATTCATGTATTCAATCTTTTTCTTTTTTAGAGTACTTTTTAAAAAAATTATGTTCAGTTAGCCAACATATAGTACATCATTAGTTTTTGATGCAGTGTTCAATGATTCATTAGTTGTGTATAACACTCAGTGCTCATCACAACACATGCCCTCCTTAATATCCATCAGCCGGCTACCCCATCCTTCCACCCCCTTCCTTCTGAAACCCTCAGTTTGTTTTCCCAGAGTCCAGAGTCTCTCATGGTTTGTCTCCCTCACCGATTTCTTCCCCTTCCATTTTCCCTCCCTTCCCCTCTGGTGCTCCGTGCTATTCCTTAGTTCCACAACACTTTTATATTTATCAACTGTATCAGTTATCACAATTTACTACAGTTTATTTTTTTTTAAGATTTTATTTATTTGTCAGAGAGAGAAAGAGACCATGAGCAGGGGCAGCATCAGGCAGAGGGAAAAGCATGTTCCGTGCTGAGCAAGGAGCCTGATGTGGGACTCCATCCCAGCACCCTGGGATCATGACCTGAGCCAAAGGCAGACACTTAACCAACTGAGCCACCCAGGCATCCACTACAGTTTGTTTATAACTCTATCACTTACATGAAATTGTTAGTTTCTTGAAAGCATGGTACAGATTTTCCTCATCTTTGTATTTCTAGGATCCAACAGTGACCACAATACAACAAAGCTCAGTAAACTTTTTAAATAAGTATATGCACGTATGGATGGATAAATGAGGTAATAGATGACATTATTACAACTGTTATATTAGTAAAGCTATATTATTCATCAACACAAAAATTTGTGCAGACATTAGAGCAGTAACTTGGTGAACATGAAAAAAGACAGCCTTAATTGAACACATGGATGAATATCAGTAAAATACTGAAATTCATATTTTAAAATAATGCATTGTAGATACTCATTTCTGTGTATGTCTTATAGAAACATTTACCCTTTTTGAGCAAATATTTGTTTGCAAATGTTCTCTTATACTAAAATTAATAAATAACTACTCTTGTTCATTGCCTAAAGTTGGAGGATCACCTGGTTATATTTGAGGATAACACAATCATTCTAGGTGGCTATTATAACCCCAAGAAGATGAATTCAGATGCATTTAGAATGACTGCCTTTAGCAAAAATCCCAGAGTTGTGCTTAACTATAAGGCGGAGAGAAATTTAGCAAAGGCTTAAGGGTAAAACCCCGAACTCTGACGTTTTAATATTCTACTATACAAAACATGTTTCTAAGAGGCATAAGACATGCCACTTCTATGACTTCTCTTTGGGAATGCAATTAACATTCTTATAGTAACTGGAAATGGTAAATTCTTAAATTGTTAATAGCTTCCCCAGGCTTCTGATCCTTTGCAGGGCATTTGGCTCCAAATTATGAAAATATTGTGATGTATGCTCATCAGCCTATAATCCTAAATCCCTTCCTACTGCTGAAAACAACTTTTGGACTGGGGATTAAACTACAGGGGTCTACTTCTGAGCAAGAAGTACTTTAACAAGGAAATCCATTGCACATTTTGTACCTGTTTTCTTGAAATACTGACAGATAACAGGTCTGGATTTTAGACCTATAAAATCTCCTTTGCTAAATACAATGTCATGTTTAACGTATAGTAAATCCTGCCAATTGTCATGGTTTCAGTGCTGGGGAGGAGTAGTGGTGACAAATGGTGCCTGTCGGTAACTAAGTATGTAATGGGAGGTGACACTGAATGGGGAAGGCAAGGGTGGGGCTCGGAAAACAGGATCTTGTTACAGAACATAAATGCAACAACCTTCAAGAAATTAAACAAAGACATGTAGGCAGAGGGAACATAAGGTAAGGAAATATTCAGATGAAGTAAACAGACAAAATGAAAGTGGACAACAAATTAAAATTGAGATTTCCCAACCACAACTGCACAGAGGGAAATACCATTTATATATTAAATGAGAAAAAACAGATGCTCAGCATAATAAAAGTTTCTCACATATGTCTTCATGAAAAGCCCACTGTGTGCAAATCGAGATGTGTTATATGTCACTTATGGAAACTTTTGAAAATCTTTAAAACAATATTACATATTGTCTGTAGATATTTGGATATGTACTAACAGCACACAAAATATGAAAAGTAAAGATAAGTACCAACTTTAGGATAGTGGTTATTTCTAAGGCTAGGTGGGGGGAGTGTTAAACTATATTAATAACATTCCATTCTTTTTAAAAAATGAGACAGATAAAGCAAAAAGTAAACTTTTCACGACACTCTGGGGTCTATTATTTCCTGTAGGTTTGAAACATGTCATAAATATAGAGAAAAATATTTAAAGTTTACCTGTGAAATATAATGAGCAATGTATTTCAACAACTTCAAAGTAAATACAATCTGTACAAGGTCTTACAGCCTTTTCTTTTTAATACTGTTTGATGAAAACCAATGGTAAATAGTTGAAAGAAATGCCAATTCAGTCTAAGCAGCCTGGTAAGGTGGGGAGGTGATCAAAATCATGCCAATGGGATTAATGACTCTTTGGTGGTCTGGCCAAAGACCAGCAATAGAGAGTACCATGTTAGATGAGGGGATGAACTTCCTCCCCTTCAGAAAATTCTCCATAAATGTGGTTCTTCCTGAAATTCTGATAAGCAACAGACAGTGGTGGGTTCAGAGTTTTATCCCCTGCCAAGTATTTATTTCTTCTGTTAAGTTCCATGCCTTGATACTGAACCAAGCTGGCACAGAACAGATGTCCTCCACAGAGGGTTGTGGAGCCTGACAAAGACAAGTGCCTGGATATAACGCCTCCCATGGCAAGTAGTACTGATGGTACCTGTGGGCAGAGATTGCCTGGACTCCAGGTGGCTTGGGGAAAAAGCACCAGATTTCTATGAAGAATCACATCACTACCATTTTTAAAATTAATTTCTTTTTTCAAATGAACAATTTAATTAATCATAACTGTTGTATTAGTGTATTTTGTATGAAGTTTAATAAATGTATAAAACAAGGAGAAGTTTGGATAACTACAGTAAATATTAAATAACAAAGTGTAATAGCACAGAGTCTTTACTGTATTCTTTATTATTGTGTTATTTTCATTGTAATACATTAGCAAATGAATAAACAAGTTCACTCATATTGGGCATTTTAACTTCCACCTTGGCATTAAAATAATACTGCTAACAATACTCTCCAATTTGAGAGAAAGAGAGGTGTGTGCAGGGGGGAAGGGCAGAAGGAGAGAGAGACAGAATCTCAAGCAGATTCCCCACTGAGCACAGAGCCTGATGTAGGGTTGGATCTCATGACCCTGAGATCATGACCTGAGCCAAAATCCAGAGTAAGACACTTAATCAAATGAGCCGCCTGGGTGCCCCTAAATGGACTGTTTTATTAATTGTCAGCTATTTTCATGAAGTTAAACAAGAAGGATGATGTGTCTCAAGTTCTGCCTTTAGTAAACTCCTTTACTTCCCTGAGATATAATGACTTCACCTGTAAATGGGACAATTATATCTGAACCACTTGTATCACTGGGCTGATGTGAAGACAAAATGAGAAAATGTGTAAGCCCTTTGTAAACTGAAATAGCTATTTAAGACAAGGTAGCAAACATATGCCACATTCACCAACTTGATAGTGATTTTCTCCTCATCCCTCATCAGGTGCAGTGTAAACCCAATAAACTGTCTCTTTCAGTTTCTCTCCACCAACTGATCATTCTACCCACTTTTTAGAGGGCATTCAATTCATACTGAGAACAGCTGTCACAGTTTACGAGGTATTTTTCTAGTGTCTTCTCTAGTACTTCTTTAGATACCAGACATCTCTTTCTTCAGTGACATCATTCTTGCTAAATAAATGTTTGTTATTCCCCCAGTGGTTTCCATCTGAGTTGGAAATATGCCATAGTTAGCAGCATTACTTACTTGTTGATATCCTTCCGAACTTTATAGAGAGTAACCGTACTGAAGACACATTACGAAACAACCATCAATTGAACAACTATTAGGAACAAGGTACTGTGCTAAGGATCCACATATTTCCTTTCATTCATTCCGCAAAACAACTCCACAAAGCAAGTACTGTGACTACCCCTATTTTATACACGAGAAAAATGTTAAGAAAGGTTAAGTAACTTTACCAAAGCTTTCCAACTAGAAAAATCCCTTTGATTCCAAGAGTTTTTTTTCAATGGATCCACCCTGTAGAACAAAATCATCTTGTGCTGGAACTCTTCTGGCACTTTGAAAACTGAACACACTAAAACAAGGACAAATGAACCAGCTCATCTCACATGCATCTCACTAAGAAAACCTGTATTTGGGTGGGGTTCAAGTGACATTTTAAAAATGAATGCTCAAGGGGCGCCTGGGTGGCACAGCGGTTAAGCGTCTGCCTTCGGCTCAGGGCGTGATACCAGCGTTGTGGGATCGAGCCCCACATCAGGCTCCTCTGCTATGAGCCTGCTTCTTCCTCTCCCACTCCCCCTGCTTGTGTTCCCTCTCTCGCTGGCTGTCTCTATCTCTGTCAAATAAATAAATAAAATCTTTAAAAAAAAATAAAAAAAATAAAAAATAAAAATGAATGCTCAAGAAGCATTTCATTTTTCTCTACCACTATCTTTGTCGCCACAAAGATCAGGACTGTGCTTCAGGAGGGCACCTAACTTTCCCTAAGACCAAAATCAAATCACCACTCTTATCACATTACACAGTTACTGTTGTTCTGTTTAAACTTATCACATTGATTTATTTGTTCCCCACGCCCAACACTAGGGCACATCATTTTTAACCAACAATTGAAATGATATCACCCGTCTATTCAAAAACATCTTTTATGGACTTTCTTTTATTTTTTCATATGCCTTTCATCAATGAAAGAGGTCAGAATCACTCAGAAAAGCCTACATATCCACAAAAACTTAAAGTTTATTTAGAAATGTAAGCTACATAAGAGAATTCCATTTACTCATAATGTCATCTTAGGACTTAAGAGCGAATGTCCAAAGATCACCAAATGGATGTTTAGAAAAACCTACAACTGCAAACATTTAAATAGAGCCAAAAGACCTTTCAACCAACCTCTTTACTCGACAGATGCCATCTCTGAGGGCTTTTGGAGTAGGCTCACCCATGCTCCTTCAACTGATAGAAGCAATACTTAAAACACAGTTCTATGCAAATGGTTTTTTTTGCTTTGCTTTGTTATAATGCCCTGACAAACAAATCTATGTAAGTTTCCCAACCATACAGACCTGAGAATTGCCCTTCAGAACTATTTGAATAAATTAATTTGCTGACTCAAATGCAAATGAAATGTAATTTAGTGGATCTTTTCATCCCAAACCTGAATTCTGTTGAGGTTCAAGTGCATTTGCTTCAACTTTTGAAATAGATTTTGTGAGGATCCTTAGCTGTTACCCACGGATGGTATGAATTTATGGAGTGCTAGTCTGGATGAAAACAGCATTATAACATAAAATGCATCATTAATACTTTAAAACCCAGTATGATTTATATTTATATAAATAACATAAAGGAAGCCAATTAAACCAAAGTCACTGGAGTGTAAATAACATAAAAACTTATTGTTCTGTAAGCTACTGAAAATAAACTAATAATGAAAGTATTTATCATATGTCTAAAAACCAAGCAGGTACGAGTGGGTTAAGCAGACTTTGAGGGAAAACATTTTTATTTTTCTGACATCTTTTAATGCAGGCCCAACATTTTCATCGACTCAGATCCATTTAAAATGTGACATTATATCTGAAAGTTGCCTTTTGTCCATTTGAGTAATTAATAATTTAAGTGTAACAAGGACATCTTGATTCAAACACTTTGTAATCTGACTAGGAGGATATTTAAAATTCATTACAGTACATTAAACTTGCAGTGAACAGTTAGCTTCATTGCAAAATAAATAAACAGCTAATTTGCTTTGATCAGCAGAAATTCTGATAAAATCAGCAAAACACCAATTAAAATGTGAAAAATGTCACCTACCGTAGTTATTCTAATGGAACATGGACTTAGAGGAAGGAACTGATTCAATGTTTATTTTCATACCAGCTGTGGCTTCCAAATGTAAAATCCTTTTACTTTTTGCTGTGTAGCTAGCTCCTCTGTGGCCCCTGCATTGATCCTATGGTTGAGCAATCTGTATTATATAACGAGGCAGCTCTATTGGGGTTGCTGTTGAATTCCTTTAATTTTCTGGCAAATCATTGTTTCCTTTAAATGTTTTATCAGTCTTCTCATCTCAGGGAGTACTGTTAACTAGTTGAGGGCAAAAGCTATGACCAAATGATCCACAGTCCTTCCCTGAACGTTTGAAAACTCCTAGGTCGAGGCAGTCTCTCTTGGAAGGATCATGACCCTTTAATTATCTTGTCATGTCAGTCATGTTGGTCCATCAGCCTGATATTGGCTGGTCTCTGTCCAAATAATTCAGACTTCCATCACAGCATGGCAAATTCTAGTTCAGTGTGTGTGTATGTTCATTTTTAGTACTTAAGCTAGTGCCACATACCTGGTGGGTGCTCAATAAATGAGCCCTGGAAGGACCGAGGAGTCCCACCTGTCAGTGTCTTTCAGTTAGTTCTATGGCAGGTGCTTGGACCTCTTGATCTCAGAATCCAGAAATCAATTCTCACCTCCACAGTGCCTCTAAAATAAAGGGAATAATCGTGGTGAGAAAGGAAAATACTGCTCATTGCATGTCCTGTTTATGGAATTAAAAAAAAAAACAAAAAATAGAATTGCTTTGAATTGCAAGACGGATTTTCTTTCCTCTTCTGCCTTTTATTCTATGTAGGCAGTTTCTTCTCGACAGAAACCATGAATTCATTTCTAACAAGTACCGTGGAATCTCTATCAGTTCTGGCCACTTCAGAAATCAGTAACAGGAAAGGAATATGCAAAAATGAAAATGATTGTGCTCTGTCGTGGGTGCTGTTTTCTTTGAATTTTTTCAAAATGTTGTTTCATCATCTTTTCAATAATTACATGCAATAGATATTTAAGAAAAAATGTTATGATGAGACCCTCAGCATGGAACCTGGCCCATTTGTAAATGCACTTGCTCATTAATCAATTAAGAGATGAAGCCTACATTTAAGCAAATCCACAATTCAAAAACCCCCAAATTAAATTTAAATACCTTAGGGCAACCCATAATGAGTTTAAAATTAAGTGAAATAACAGGAATTTTACTGAGTTCAAAACAACTAATTGTTGGAAGCTGCTTTCACTCATTTGAAGTTCTGTCCAATTACTGCCATGGCGTTTCATACCTTCAATTTATATCTTCCTTTTAATAATAGGGGATGGGCCAGTCCATTTGCCACTAAGATGAGTTCTGCATGTATACCTTAATATATACACTACAAAACTCAACCTTGAATATGTCCATATGAATTTAAGACTGTATTTATATCCTTAAAGAAAAGTTAGAGAGACACATGATCTTATCTGCAACCGGTCATTTGTTTTCATTTAATTAGAAAGCATAATGGCGTAGCGAAATCGGAAAGGTCTTTGTACTGACTCCAGCTACCACCCTCCACCACCACACATTTGCGGCGATCTTAGGCAAGTACCTTCGCCTCTCTAAGCCTCATCTTGCTGTATTTCTAAAATGAGATAATGATACACCTAACTGATAGAACTGTTGTGAGGACTGGATGATCACAAATGTAAAGCATGTAGAATAATGCTTGGTACATAGTAATCACTCAATAAATTCCAACCACTACAATTAGTCACTACCATGCCACATTAAAAAAAAAAAAATACAAATACAAAAAAAAAAAACCACCACCAGGCAAATTAATAAGATGCAGGGTCTTGATCCTGATAAAAATACAGGGTGCAATATTTGGGTCATACAGTAAAAAAGCATTCACTATTAATCTGAAATTCAAATATAATGGGGCATCCTGTATTTTATCTGGCAATTTAGTGCTTAAGTTCTGGTACTTAAAGACCTTAAAATTTCATATTTTCCTTTAAATACTTGGGAATCAAGCAAAGGGCAGGTTAGAAGTGAAATGTTCAGGTTACTGCCTTAATTCTTCACTTCACTTTGGGCACAGAGACAGAAAGTTTCCACTGTCACTCTGGATGTCCTTGGGACACCATGACATGCAATCAACATCACCTGTGCTGGCTGATAACTCTGAGTATATGATGCCCTTGTTTATAGCATCTTCAATTCCACAGACATTTTTACTTGACTAATTCACTGTTTCATACCAAGCATAGGGTGGGGAGGAAATCATTCAAACTAAATGCTACTCTGAAGTTCAGTTACTTGGCTGGAAAACAGCAGATAAATTGATAATTGCAAATGGTCTGAAATTTGAATGATTTTTTTCCACTTCAACTAAATCTATTGAGCACACCCAAATAATTTAAAAGTGCTGAAAATAAGCAGTATTGGGGATTAATGAAAGCAATATATTCACTCTGTTGCATTTATTATTTTTAAATTATAGTACTCCCACTTGAAGGAATGCAATGAGGTTGAAATGAAGCAATTTTGTTGTTGAATATTGTCATTTAGAATAAAATGCATGTGACTCTGGAACAGGAACAGCACACACTGTTGTTTTTTCTGTTTATCCTTAGTTATTTTCAAGTAAAGCAAGAAAAAAATGTAGTAACAAGGAAGTCCTATGTCTCAATGATCCCACAGGATATTAACCAGACTTGGCACAAGTCGCTTGGGATGTGAGAACTAAGGAGGCAAAGATGAGAGCTCAGATCCCAGCAGTTTCTTTTGGGGTTCAGCAAGAAATGGCTCTTCTTGCTGGTGGATTGGTTCTAGCCTACTGCCTCTAAAAACTGAGGGGGTTGTGGGAAATAGAGATATCTGGACAATAGGACACTCTCTGGGGGCACAGAACCTATCCTTTTAGAACTTATTTTCTGATAGAGAAGACAAAAAAATTGAAGTATTTTTACACCAGATGATGGTAAGTATTATAGAAGGAAAATGGGCTTTTTGGGAGTGAAACTTTAGGCAAATTATTTATTCTCTCTGAGAATAAATTTAGTCTCTCTCTCATTCACTCTCTAGCTCTCAAATAAAATCTTAAAAAAAAATATATATATATATATAAAATAACCCTAAGTAAAAGGTCCTTCCAGAAAGTCTGTCACAATTAAAATCCTCCTGGGTCACGTTCCTCTTTCCTACTATTTTTTCTGTAATGTTGGTATTTTCTTAATTTTATTTTCCTTTTAAGTTAACGTGTGTCATAGCAAATTCTTTATCAGAGTAAAGGTGCAGGGTGCAAATATCCTTGGGGCAGCTGAGAAGACTCTTGCATACAGGGCCACCAGAAGTACCTTCTTGTCTTTAAAATGGGGTGCCAAATAATGGTGATCTAGCTTACAGTACAGTGCAATGGCCTTCACTAAAGTGGAGAACTCAGTGTGGAGTGTGGAAAATGCATAAGAAAGCTATTATTATTATTTTTCATTCATTCATTCAATAAAAACTCACTGAGTTCCTGAGACAGGGCAGGCACTGTTTGAGGCACTGAGCATATAGCAATGAACAACTCTCAGCTTGCTGGGAGGTTCCATATGCCACAGACCCTACCCTCACTAAACTTACCTTCCATTGGGGGCAACAAACAAATAAAAATATTTTGTCAGATGATGGTTAAGTGCTATGGTAGAAAAAAAAAGAAGGGTGGTATTAGAGAGTGACAGAGAGTTGTTATTCTCAATTAGGTGACTGAAGAAGGAAGACAGCCCTGATGAGTGACAGTTGAGCAGAATCCTTAAATGAACTTAGGGAGCAAGCCACAAGGATATCTGTGGGGAGAACATCCCAGCTCATGCTGTGCTCCCTCGT